>NC_142076.1:1570238-1727261 GCF_059756535.1 Pantherophis guttatus
TGCCCCCACAAACTGGGTCCTCATTTCACCTACCTTAGAAAGGATGGAAGGCTGAGTCAACCTTGAGCCTTGGCGAGATTCGAACTTACAGTTATTGCAGACAGCTGGTGTTAAATTACAGAGCTCTGTCTGTTGAGCTATTCAGGCTCCTGAATTATGACCATTTTTCACACTTATGACCATTACAGCATTCCCACAGTCAAGTAATTTACATTTGGATGCTTGACAACTGACTCACATTTATGACGGTCGCAGTGTCCCGGGGTCATGTGATCACCTTCTGCGACCTTCTGACAAGCAAAGTCAATGGGGAAGCCACATTCACTTAACAACTGGGTTACTAATTTAACAAAAGCTGTGATTCACTTTAACAAATGTGGCAAGAAAAGTCGTAAAGCAGGGCAAAACTTACTTAACAAATGTCTCCCTTAGCAACATAAATGTTGGGCTCAATTGTGGTCGTAAGCCAAGGACTCCCTGTATTCACTCTCATATCCTACCACTGCTCTCCTTCAATTCAAGAACCAGCCTTCCATTCTACATGCATACGCATAATTGAAGCCTATTCATTTTGTCATCCCTAAGTCAATATAGGTGCAATAACTTTTCTACAGAGTACAAACGTGTCCTGCCAATGAGCAAAAATCTGATCTCTGCCCTCCATCTTCCCAAACTTTGTTTACTGACCTTGGCTGTAGTCTTTCAATCAGAATGTGGCCAATCTATTATTTCTCTTTATGTTCTCGTCTCACACTTTTACATAATTTGGTTTATTTTTGCATATTCCAAAGCTCCAAAGCTTACTCCAAAGCTACAACACGCAAAGTAAAATTTCCTTGCTTTGCAAACTCATCCCCTACAGATTTGCATTCACTTTTGCTACTTTCCCTTTAAATGGGGAATGACATCATTCTTCCAATTATCAGGCAAAGATTCAGACCTCATACATATGTTAAGCAAGCTGTACAACTAATCCATAAGGCAAATCCTATCCGTATTTTAACATTTATCTGGGTATACCTGCAGTCTTTTCGTTTTCCAACATTATTGTTTTTATGACACCCTTTTCATCAATTTTTTTCTGAGTATTAACATTTAAAGTACTAATTCCAATTTCACTCTCTCTCAACCAAATCACTAACAATCCCTCCCTTCATGTTCATCCCAAATAATTCCACTGAAAGGGAAACTATGAAATAGAAGCATAAGACTCCAGTCTCACAGAACAAGGCAGTTCTCCTCCTGGGCCCTCCAGAGTTAAAGGTTGCTCTCTGGAAGAAGGGGCATGGCTGCTGTGGTGGGGCATGTCAAGCTGAGAGGTATAATAGAGCCATGTGCACACCTGGTCCATTTTTCAGGAGGTGTGTTGTATTCCAGGTATCCAAAAGGGGACAGATAGGCTGCTGACATGCTTTGTATCCACTAATGATTATCCTTTCCTACCTATTACAGATGGGGGTGGGCAGTGCTTCCAGAAAAAACCTTGAAGGTCTCCAGAAATTATGAGGCCCTAGACAGGCAGCGGGAGGTCTTGCCAACCCCAAATGATGTTTTCATGCGTTGAGGTCAAGGTCTAAAAGGAAAGAACTGGCTCTATAAATGGCACTCCCAAGAAGGATTAGGGCTCCTTGATCATGAACTCTATTATCTGCAAGAAAGACTCAAGCAGATGGAGGAGTCTCACACAGATTGGAAGGATGTGCTTGGCGGGCATTTTGCCAATCTCACCAGGAGGGCACCAAACTAGAGCAAAAGGTGGGGTGGCTAAAATCCAGAATCAAATACCCCCTGAAGGACTGGAGGCAATAATGCAGGGGAAAGGGGGAAGCACCAGGGAGAAAGGGAATACAGATGGCTCCACATCAAAGCACGGAATAGGGAACCCAAGCAAGGAGAAGCTAAGAGTCTAACACACAGGACGCCACAGGTGTGATGTCTGAGGATTGGAACAGAGTCCTAGAAGGCTACAACAACTGAAAGGAACAAACTCAGTGGGAAAGGAAGGCACAATCTGCATGAAGGAAGGCAACCTGCCTGGAAATTCACACTCTAAAGCATGGAAATCCTCCTGAGAATGTCTTCAGTCAGAATGAAATATCTATGATTATTGCTGACTGGAAACCCCTGACAGATTTTTTGTGTAAAACAGAAAAATGAACTTACGACTTATGGTTTTGATGATTAGACAGGATGGATTATAGAAAGAAGACTTGTGTTGTAACTGTAGAGCAAGAAGCAAATTTATAATTGTACTTATAACTGCTGTAAAGATGATTGGAAGCCACTAGGTGCGAGAATCTTTTTCTTTCTTTTCTATTTTTCTTTTACTTTGTTTTCCTTTCTTGCACTTTTAAAGGCAGAAACAAAAGTGATATACCATTGTGGGAATTTATTACTGCAGAGACATGAACTACAGAGGTTATCCTGACCGTCAGTGACAATTTCAACAACTCTGACATCTGCTAAAAATCCAATTCTGCCAGGAGACAGTGGCCCAACAAAGTTCTGCTCTGGTTTGCTGAACGTGTGTCAGAAGATGGCAGAGAGGAACCAGGAGGTCTGCTATTATGGACTTTATCCTCACCCACAAAGAAGCATTAATTAAAGAAGTGACAGAATGGAACCTTGAGAGGAACTCATACCTTTTGAGTTCACACTACCAATGAAAGGAGGAAGAGAAGGGAGCCAGAGCTGTAGACGCCAGAGAAGTTGCATCAGCTTGGATGGAAAGCTTAAAACCCAGAAGAAGGACACGGAGGGAGGAAAATCCTCACAATTGTCACAAACTCTTTCTAATTGAGGAGAAGAAGAGAGGCATTTCAGAACTCCACATGGAAAGTTTTCCAAAGAGCTGAAAAGGAACTTAACTCGGGACTTGAAAAGGAGGTGGGAGAGGCAGAACATTTTTCCAGCTCATCCTGGAAAAATAGGAGGAGACTTAGCAGAGCCCCACCTTGACCTTATGGTCCATGAAAAGAGTTTGGCAGGTTCCAAGATTCTGCAAATATACCCAACGCCAGAAAAGTTGCATTCTAGGGACCCCTGCAGAATCTTTTTTTTTTTTTTTTGACTGATCTGCCTCAAAGGGTTGACACATACAGGAAAAAAAGTGTGGCAATTGCATCCAGAAGGTTGGAGTGCACACACACTGAGGCTTGTGAGAAATGCTCCAAACAAGGAAAAGGCTTTTTCAGGTATATCACAAACAAAAAAAGACAGAGAAAAGACTGAAATCATCACAGGTGATGGGGAAGACCTCTTTTACGTCTCTTTTTCCTCAGAAGGGAAAAAATCTTAGCTGGCCACCATCGTGCCAGAGTGGAAGAAGGGAACTGCAGCTCAGGAGGGACAAGGAGGGAGCAAGGGAACGCTTAGCCAGGTTAGAGGAACTGACCAATGGATGACATCCCAGAGGACCAAAGGACAGAATTGGGGCCTTCTGGGGGACTGGGAGCCGCTGGAGGAGAGCCAATCTTCCCTTCGCTGAAAACCGAGGAGGACCCAAGAACAAGAGAGCAGCCGGCTTGACATCTGCCCTGGGCAAATCCACAGCCAGCCTATGAATCATCAGGATTGTGAGCACTTGGAGAGATGTGCTGGAATGAGCAGGAACCATCGTGAATTGGTCACAAAGACCAGGCTCATCTCCTCTCTTTGGCTCTGCCTCATCTTGGAGAGCAACATCTAGTGGGAAGTCACAGGGCCCTTCCTGGACCGTCTGCTGTTCAACACTTTGAACACTGACTTTGGGCCAAAAGAAAAATTTAAGAGGGAGAAACATTTGGATCTGGGGAGAAAAAGTGAAAGGCAGAAGCCTGGCGCAGGGGGGAGACTGGACTGGCAGAAGCGGGCCAGACTGCAGGAAGTAAATGTCCCCTTCTAGACTTTCTTGATTCTGCCCTCCCTTTGGGATGACCGAGAACAAGTCCATTTCCTCCTGTGTCCACTTCTGAGTAGCACAGCCTCAAAAAGCCTTTGACAAACTGGCTCAACTGTGCTGGGAGACTAGAAATCAACCCTCTGTGGAAAAGTTAAAAGCCCCTGGATAAGTTCATTGTGCAGAAGGGGAGATGGAAGGCTGGGCAGAAGCCTCCAGCCCCTGAAGGAGGGAAAGAAGTACAATCAGGAGAGAAAATGGACTTCTTCTCCTCTCTCATTGCAAAGGGCAGAACCAAATCAAGGGCTTGAAACTGGAGCGATGCAGATTCCGCTCCTGTCCAGGAGGCATTTATAATTAAGAGTGTCAGCCAGTAGAAGAGGCTGCTTTATAAAGATGTCTGTCACTCTTCACTGGTTTCTCCAAACAGAGCCAAGACAGCCACCTGTTCACTGTGCTTCAGTAGATCTTGTGCTGATCAGGGAGTTGGACTAGATCGCCTTTGAGATCGCTTCTAATTTTACGATTCTCATTCCACCAAGAAATATTTTTCATACTTCCCACCAGTGTAGTTCTACACAGTTTGGTAGCCCTCCAACATGAAAAGGACTCTCTTCCCTCTGTTCCAGCTAGAATTTACATCCTGTTTCCTTATGTCTACTTTCCATTCGCTCTGTTGGGAAATTAATTCAGCTTCCAGTATTTTTTCACACAGGACTCATACTGGCAGTCATTCCACTTTCATTCTCATTTCCTTGGTTTCTTTCCTTTCCTCCGGTGTCCGTTTTTACCCAGTATTTGTACTTGACACTATCAAAAACTGGCCTGCATCACATCCAGAGTCTCTCATGAAGATTGCATCCTTTACTAAGTTTCTTAATCTTTCACCAAACAGAATCCAATCAGTCATGCTTTGCTACAGGTGCAGACTGGGCTTCCAAATGGCCAATCCTTACCTGGGTTCTCCTGATTGTCTCCATCCTTCCATTCCTGACACCTAGCAAAACACCTTTTTACTTGGGTTGCCTTATTTCAGAATATGATGAAATTTTCTCCAAAGTTTGCTTCCTCCATGACCTTAATTCAATGTTAATGTGCAGCTCAAACCAATTCAAATCCTCTGACATGGATTTGAACCCTTCTGTTCATTATTAAAGTACCTGCACATATTCAGCCACTCTGCCCCAGGAAACCTGAACCACCTTCAGATCTATTACATCCTTCTCTTCTTGCCAGTCTCACATGTACATTTTCTTCTTTTCTTTGATTTGCTAATTCGTACTCTTTATCATTGTCCCCACTCCCATTCCAGGGTGCCAAAATTACACCCATGGTTGGCACCAGGTGGACCCACAGAACCATGGTCCTTCTCCAAGAAATGCTTTGCAAGCCAACTCACATTGGCCTGGATCTGCCCCACCTCCACCCCTACCTGGGAAGCATGTGCAGCGCACTGGCCAACATCTAAGGACACACACACAGAGTGTTACATCCAGCCAGACTGAAAGGCAGTGTCAACTGTGAATCAAACCTAACAGAAGCCATTTTTCTATTCCTCAGTTGCCTCCCAGAGTGGGGAGGAGGAAGGAGGATGAACTGCGTTGCTAGACAAAACACAGAACTTTTTCGTGGGAATCAAGGTTATCTCTACAGGTGGTGGATAGAGACAGGGAGGAGTGCCTGGAGAGCCCACCAATTAACCTAATTGGCCAACCTAACTGTCACTTTTGGGGAGTTATTTCCTATTTTAATTATACTGAAACCATGGGAAACATTTAGAGTTGGTTTTCCATTTGATTGTGCCAATATGATGTACCCAATAAAGATGTTTTTAGAGGAATCAGAGTTCTGATTTGCTTGGATTCGTTAGTCGGGATCATGACAGGCAGATTCTGAGCTGCTGGGAATTCAGGGGGCCATTTCCCCAATGCTTTGCCTGGATGCCCAAATATTGACAAGCCTCAGTCAAAGGTGTAATTCATGAAACAGAAGGAATCCGAACTGCAGGAGACCTTCTAGGTCCATTACCCCAACTCCTCCTCCAGAGGTGACGACCTGAAATGCTCCAGTGTAGAGGAAACGGTTCCACTCATTTTCCATCAAGAATTCCTCCCAACCTGAATCTCAGCTCTTTAGTCTCCCTCTCGCTCTCCCTGGGCGGGACCCGCTTTCCTCCTTCTATAATCGCTCAATCATCCCCTCTTTTGCTGGCTTGCCCAAATCCTTCAATTGCTCCTCGCAGAGGCTTGATCTCTTGCACCCGCTCCGGCGTCTTTATTGGTCTCCAAAGCCAAACCCTCAACTGGATGCAGAACCCCAAGTGCAGGAGACAACAGAAATTTGACCTCAGTTCTGCTAAAAGAATTTTTAATCTCCATCTGCAGCTTTTTCATACATAATGCCACAACCGTATCCAAGGTCAGGTTTTGTTTTAAAAAGCAAGGCATTATTATTAATGCCATCCAGTTGCAAAAATCCTTTAATGCAGTTCCTTGAAGAGACACGGCTAATGCACTGGACATGGCAAAGCCCTCCAAAATACTCTTTTATGTCAATTCTGGGGGAAAAAGGCCAGATGGGACCAAATGCCTTCTTTGGAATCCCCTATTATGAGCTGGCCTGTTCTTGTGGCCAGGGCCCGGGAAGAGCCAGTTTGGCCTAGTGGTTAAGGTGCTGGCCTAAAAACCGGGAGACCATGAGTTCTAGACCTGGCTTGGGCATTAAAGCCAGCTGGGTGACTTTGGGCCAGTCACCAGGAGACGGTGAGCTCTACTCTCAACTTGGGCAAGAAAGCCAAGTCACTCCGTAAGCCCAACCCACCTCACAGGCTTCTGGTGGTGGGGGAAAAAGGAGGAGGAAGGAGTATTAGCTGTTTGCTGCCTTGAGTTATTGTGGAAGTTAATTCAAGAAACAAACAAAATAAATGATTCCCCAAGGGGAGGGCCCTGAATAAAACTGGACCCTCCTCCTCAACAGAAGCAGGGAAGGAGCTGAAGAGCCAAGCTGAGTCAGCTTGCAGTGCCGGAAGGAGCACCCAGCCCTTCTGCTCCATCCCCGCTCCAAGCCAGGTGGGCTGAGCCCTGCAGGCATCTCGCCTCCTGCCCTTCAATGCACACAAAGTATCTCCCCCCATTTGACTTGGGGGGGGGACTGACTTCCCCCTCCCCCCAAGTCAAGCTGGCTCCTTTAGGAGACCCCAACTCGGGAGCGGTACCTACTGGTAGGATTGCCAGCCCGTCTTGTCCAGCTGTCTGTCCTCACAGGGCCCACCAAGGAAGCCCCAGCAGATGGCCTTCAGAGGCAGCCCCACAGCCATCAAGGCAGCCCCACAGCCCTGGGTCCCCAGGACCAACCCTTTTTGAAGCCAGCCACGACAGCCAGCCCCACATCACCTGGCAATGAATCTCAAAGCTGAATTCCCTGTTTTGTGTAAAAGAAAACAAAACAAAAAGCCCTCCATCTTGATTCTTCCAAGATTCAGCAACACTGGGCGCCTTTTTTTCCCAGTATTTGGAGAAGGAGCAAATGTCCTTTTTGTCCACTTTTCCCACATGATTTTGTACACCCAGCCTGGGCAAGTCTCTCTCCCTTTTTCTGTAAGGGGGAGACAGAGAAGAAGGAGGGAAGGGGGCCGGCAGGGCTCTAAGCTGATCTCTCAGGGATGGATGGCTCCCCAGAGATGCTCAGAGACTCAGCGCCCTGCCCCATCCATGCTGCTCCTCCTAGGGTCCTGCAAGGAATGGGCAAACGAAGCCCCAGGCCCCTTGGGAGTCCCCTCCTGCCATTGGGGAGCGGGAACCAAAATCATGGAGAAAAGGGAGAAGCGTCAGGGCAGCCTTCTCAGCAGAGTTAAGAGAAACGCTGGACTCTTAGAGACTTGCTCTGAGCTGTTAAAAACCATCATCCTTCCTTCATTCTGAGCGTAATAAATTTCAGGGCAGTAGCTTCCCAATGGACTTTAGAGAGAGCGACATCTCTTTTAAAGGGGGTATTTAAATACAACAGGAGCCACCGGCACTTTGGATTTAGACATTCCTGCCTAGTAAAAAGTAGAGAGTTTGTAGAAAGAGATACAGACAAAGGGAGACTCTTCCAACCACCTGCTAGCTGAAATTACTGGTGCTTCCTTGGTCAGAATTGCCTCTTTTTTATCTTGAAAAATACATAGTTTATAAATAAAATAGTTAATTTAAAACGTAATTTTTTAAAAAAAAGTTGTTGAAAAAAACTAAATATTATTAGTACAATTGAAAAGCCGGTGATGTTTATTCTCCTCACACATCTCAGCCAAAAAACCTCTAAGCATCGACAACAATTAATTGAGCTGGTGCTGTATGGCGCCTGATGACTTCACAAAGATCTCTCACAAGTTGGCTTGACAGAATGATTACTTTCCATTTTCTAATGAAAAATAATCTGGAGAAAAATCAGACTAAATCATTTCTCTATACACTCTGTACTTCCAAAATTGATAGCTACATCTGGTGTTAAGTACAGTGCTAAAGAAAATGTATTTAGATTATATCAAACAAGTAGAATTCAGTTTTATTGGAAAGGATGGTTACAGAATTTTCCTGACTAGTGAATTAATAATGGTTTAAACAAAATCCATTCCAAAATCATAGTTGGCCACACTCACTCTAGACCAGTGATGGCTAACCTTTTTGCCATCACGTGCCAAAAGCAGGGGGAGCGGGGGGGGGGGTCGCACACGCATGTGTCCATGCCCATAATTCTATACGTCCTGCCCCCCTTGCATGCACATGCGCCCCCCCATTCTCCCCCCACTTTTGGCACGCGAATGCATGGTGGTCCCAGTAGGCCCGTTTTTTGCTCTCCCCGGCTCTAGAGCCTCTCTAGGCCTCCAAAGGGCCTCCAGGGGATGGGGAAGGCCGTTTTCACCCTCCCCAGGCTCTTAGTGAGGCTCTGGAGCCTGGGGAGAACAAAAAATGGGCCTTCTCCACCCCCCACCCCAGGCCTTCTGGAGGCAGGAAACATCCTGTTTCCCTACTTCTGGTGGGCCCAGAAGGCCCAAAAATCAGCTGAGTTCGCATGCCCACCGATATGGCTCTACGTGCCACCTGTGGCACGTGTGCAATAGGTTCGCCATCACGGCTCTAGACAGTTGATAGTTCCTGATTTTTTGGGGGGGAAAAATACTCAAAGTGCATTTCCATGTATTTATATTGCTCTGATTCTGCCTTTGCCTGTGCATTGCTGGCTCAGCTAGAAGTCTTCAAGCCATTTTGATGCTCTAACTTTATGCTTCCATGGCCTGGAAGTCCCATCTACGACCCTATGGAGCACCGCCTGGCCTGGCCTGCCCATGAGCACGCTTCCTCCGTCAGACACGCACAGAAACACACCTTGACCTGGACCCACCCACGTAGGCTTCACACGACTTCAGCACTCTAAACTGGAGCCATGCCAGGCAGACCTCTTAGCCTGACCAAACCCCAGCCAACCAGCCCACTCAATACCTGACCTTTGGCTCCAGAAGAGGGAGAGACTCCATGGCTCCCCAGGCAAGACCATCTACTGCCAGGCCCCTGGGAGGAGAGTGGATCAAAACCACACACCCTTCTCTGCTGCCCTTTGTATTTAAATGGTTCATAAGGCCTAACCTTTATAACCTAACTTAACCTTTAAGGCCTAACCATTCCTCAAATTTCCAGCCATCCCAGCACCTCACAGTCACACGATGGCTCGGGCATTTGGTAACCAGCTTGCACTTACAAAAGTGGCAATCACAAGTTCCCTTCCCTTCCCAGCTTCCCACAAGGAAAGTCAATGTCCCCATCCAGCAGAGAAAGTCGTAAGATACTGGGTTAAGCCCCCCTTGCCTCCTAGTGTGGCATGCCACCCTGCTCCCCCCTCCCCGCCTCCCTGCCCTCAGACACAGCCTGCGCTGCCCCCCCCGGGCTCCATCACCCCTCCCCCAGTACCCAACATCCTTACCTGGGACTCTGCTGCTTCCCACTTAATGACCCAGGCATCCTAGTGTTACCATGGCAACGGGGACTGCCACATGACCAGACTTGATGATTGCATCACTTAAAATGATGGCAAGCCTGCATTCCTTTAACGGGCAGCCACAGTGGAAGGAAACGGGATGCCTTCCTTTTTGCCTGCCTTACTGATCGGGGGACACGAAAGGAGCCTTCCTAAAGGTTGTGTTACTTTTGGCAATTAAGCGTCACCGACAATCCTTTCAAACCAGACGCAGCCTTTGGTTAGCATTGCAGGTGCTTCTGACACAAATACAGACCGACCTTAATCATCATTTAAGCAGTTCAAAAGTTTAGTCACTACTGAATTCAAATCTAAGTATTACGACTTATGGTCGCAATTGAGCTCAAAATTTCTGTTGTTAAGCAAGATAGCTGTTAAGTAAATTTTGCCCCATTTTGCAACTTTTCTTGTTGTCATCCATCCCACTTAAGTTAGTTAGCAAAGAAAGACCCTTAGTAGCATGGTTGTTGAGTGAATCTGGCTTCTCCATTGACTCTGCTTGTCAGAAGATCACAAAAGGGGATCACATGATCCCGGGACACTGCAACCGTCATAAGTACATGACCACAAGGAACCCCATGGGTCATAAGTGTGATCAGTCATAAATCACTTTTCCCAGTGTCACTGCAACTTCAAACGGTCACTAAACGGTTATAAGTTGAGGCCTATCTGTGTGGGGTTTTTTTAGTAATTAAGTGATTGTTTAATAGTTTTAGTAATCCATCAAATTATCTGGGTAGATATTATTTACTTAATAGTCCATGTATCCTAATTGTTTAAAGATTATATTTAATTTTGGTCACTGACTATTATATTATATTTCTCTGTTGGTTCTAATGGTGCCAGCAAATAATTCCATTCTATCTTTTTAAAAATTAGGGATTCCTAAGAACCAACATATTCTCTCTGAAAACACAGAAACAGAAGAAACAGCTGCAGCCGGATGCCTTTTGTTCTCATTCCTCTTAAAATCCCCCAAAGCATCACAAATGGGGCCCCCAACATTCCTGTTTTCCTTCAGTATTCCTGGTCTCCCCCAAGCAGGGTGGAGGGGAACACTTGCCCTGTGTGTGTGAGAGAGAGGGGGGGGAGGGAGGGAGAAAGAGAAAGAAAGGGAGAGAGAGAGAGAGAGAAAGAGGGAGGGAGGGAGAGAGGGAGGGAGGGAGAGAGAGAGAAAGGGGGGGAAGAGAGAGTGTTTCTGGGGTGGGTGGAGATCAGCACACACACACATGCACACACACACACACACACCATCAGGCAGGATTAAGCTTCAATTACGGCCTTTAAGCAGCATCTGGAATTTCAAGGTGGCATCAGATTTTCTCTCACTTCCCACTCACTGGTGTGCTTAACAGCCCTAAGCAAAGAGGGGCCTACTTCTCTCTGAGGCTGCCAGACAGCATCCTCCCCTTCCCATCAGGGCTCATTCTCTCCCTGACCAGGGCGGGAGGAATAAGACCCCTCACCTCCCTACTTGTAGGACTAAGCCCCAGAATGGATGGTGGAGCAGGAAGATGCAGCAATCGGGGCCGGTTCCTGCTACAATCAAGCCCATCTGGATGCAGCTCAGGGCCCAATTGGGGGGTGGGGATCTTCTTCCTCAGAACATGGTGGGGGGAGGAAGGAAGCCTGGTAACTGATTGGCACAGGAGCCCCCATGGCCTCTTTTCTTTGGGATCCCTCTCCTCCCATTCCAGGCCCACTGAATGGTCGCCTATGTCAGCTTTGGAAGCTCACATCAGTGAGTATGCAATTGTAAGGTGGCAGCAATTCTCATCTTTGGGGAATGACAAGGGAGGGGAAATCCGGTTACCCATCTCAGCCCAGAGACCCTTCAAGTGCCGCTGCCACACTCTACATTCAGCCCCCTTCTCTTCCCTGACTGCTGGCACCCGAGACTTTCCAAGGCAGAGCGCCATGGGCTCCCAGGCAAAGATCCTGGTTGCAGCACTGGCCAACAGCTGTGCAGCTTCAAGACCACAAAGCACAGAAGAGGCTGTGGGAAGGAGGCCCCATCTGAACTGCTGCCAGTGGAAGAGAGAATCTGGGTCTTGGTACTGAGAAAGACCAATCTCCTGATTGGTCTGGTTGGCCAAGTTTGCAGGGAAGGCTCTTCCCGAGCTTACCACATTGTGGATTGGGGGCCTGGCAGCCCAGTCCCACCCGCAGGAAGCCTGAGCCCTGCACTAATAGCCCACCAGGCAGCTTGCAGCAAAACCAGGTATTGGGAGATATTGGCTCTAGGTAGTGCCAAGATAAGCTGAAGGAATTCCTTTCTTTCCAATGAATACTATAGTTGGGAAATTTTCCAGAAGGTCTCTCTCTCTCTCTGACTTCACCTGAAGAGCAGGGCAGGATCTAATTGGAAATACCAATTCAACCCCTCAGATACAGGAAAACTACCCCAAAATACCAGATGCTTTTCAGCTGTTTTAGGTTCTAGCTTCCATCAGCCATGCCACCATGGTCAATGTTCAGAAATATGGATAATGTAGCACCAAGCATTTGTGTTACCTACTCCTCCGTGATCAGTACAGATTGAGGATACATCACGAATTCTGAACAAACACCCCTGCAGGCTCTGCTCCCACCAGAACTGCTTGCCAGGTGTTTCAGATGGTCAGGAAAAGTGGGGAGGGAGGCACACATGTTATTTTTGGAGCAGAAAGAACACGAAGAGGTTGTTTTAGGTTTTCCGGAAAAGCTTCTATTTCTCCTATGAAGCTATTTAAGTTACTATTAGCTTTTTTGGGATGTCTTATGGCTCTGCATGCAAGCAAAAAACCAGAAAGTTCAGCAGAACATTCCTAACCTGGGAACTTCATCATGCCACCCCTTCCCTGCTCATCAACTGTAACATGGTATTTTCTTCTGCAATCCTCCTTCCACACAAAAAAGTTTGCACAACGGAACCATCATCACCACCACCATCGTCGTCTCTTTTGTGTTTTGCCTAGTCATCATCTTGGGAAGCCAGCAGGGAAAAGGGCAGCTTGCAAGTCAATCTCCTTCTCTGAGAAAGGAAGTCCGGTCCTTTTACTCTGCATTCAGATGGGCTCAAGATTCATCACAAAAGATGAAATCATTGAGAGGAATCTCAATGCTTCAAATTATGGACGCACAACAGAGAGTTGCAACAAGCAGCCAGGCTCAGCCTGAGAAGAGGACACTCTCTGAAAATTGACAGCTCTGGGCAGCTACAGCAAGCAGGATGCTCTGAATTATGACTGACCCGGAATGAGAAAAACGGGACATTGGAAAATCACTTGCGGCCAAGTGTTATTTTCAGCCTTTGCAATATTGAACCCCTGGATATCCATCTCCACCTTCAACCACAGGCAGAACCTCAGGATATGACGGGATGCCCACCTGCATTTTAAGGAAAGATGCAATGAATTCTTGATAACAGTAAATTGTCTGCCACCCTCGAGAGCTCCTACGGCAAATAATTATGTGCGTGCAGAGGCCTCTTTGGAAAGGAAAAGCTCTTGCTGGAAGTTTTTGGTCATAATCCCCACTCTCTTTTCAAATGAACCTTACCAGTCATAGCTCTGAGGTCCTGTTTTAGGATCTATTGTTCCTGGTTTAAGTTGCTACAAAAAGCCTCTGACAATATGGAAAAACATTCCTTGCTTGAGGGGTGAGGGATGAGCCATCCAGAAATGTTGGGCTGAGAACACGTGTGTGTGTGTGTGTGTGTGTGTGTGTGTGTGTGTGTGTGTGTGTTCCTGATTCTTGTAAACTACCCATTAACTGTGCCAAAATAAGCAGACAATCTCCTTGCACTGAAATAAAATTGAAAATTGCTGCAAAGTATTGACATTAATAGAGGGCCAGCAGGATAAAACAAACATGACCATGAACATTAATCACAATAATAAAAGCTGTATTTCTGTTCATCAGAAATCTAGATAGGGGAGATCAATATAACATGGCTCTCAAAATGTAGCAAGCCAACTTTTTGTCAAGCCTCAAACAAGATTTACACAGAGATTTATAAACCAGGTTTAATGGCAGGAAAAAGGTGTCGGGACACAGAATCTTGAAAACTGAATAAGCAAAATGCCAGCCCTAATCTTGAGTGAATTAACTGAGACAGAGTCTCTGTGAAATGTTTGAATTTGTTTCTCAGAATTGCTAAACTGAAGAAGCATCAGGCCTTTTGGCAAGTACAATGGACTGAAACGTCCATGTTTTGAAATATTTCCTTTTCCCTCTCAGTGTCCAAGAGCCTCTCAAGAGGAGGATCTGCCCTGCTGGTTGGCCCTACAGTGAAGGTCCTCAGGCTAATCTCACTCACTTTATTGCTGAAGATGGACGGGGGCATCCAGAAAAGAACTTCAGATTTTGGAACAGCTGCCATATTTTTTGGATCAGACATGGCATTTTGACTTGTACCTAGAAATTTACCAGAAACCAAAGAGATGTTCCATGTAGTTAGGATCAATAATCATATTTTATGACTGCTGAAGTTTCAAGGTAGTCTTTGACTGGGCCTCATTTCAATGGGATGTACTGTACTCATCCAATATTATGTTTTCAGGGTTTGAAAATATAGATAACTTTTTTTCTAGAGTTGTGCAAAGCCATTGGCAATGAACAACCTTCTCACTGAAGGTTGTTCCTTGCTACTTCCAATGGGCAATTGGAGCATGGAAACAGATCCTCCAGAACAAACAGTCAGGATAACTTAAGGTCATGGATAGGGAGACCAGAAGGGATGAGATCACTGGTCAACTTTGGTCTATCGCCAGTATCCAGCAGTGGCACCTGAAAGCCTATCAACAAAGCTAAAGACTAAATGGAAAGTCACTTGAGCTGACCAAACTAACTTGCCTTTTGGTCTCTGATCCAGCTTGAACACTCAGAAGCTCATGTTCGGATAATAAGATCTCCCCAACTGCAAAGAATTTACCGTCCACTGGATGTTCATTTGTGGAGCCACGCATCTCCTTGGCCACCTCCCCTTTGCTCAAGAGTTTGCATCAGCTCCAAGCTCCCCCTTGCCTTCCTTCCCATACTTAGCTCCTCAGATAATTTCCGTGCTCATCTTATTCATTTTATCCACCTACCCATCCTGCAACCTTGGAGGTGAACAGTAATTTTAAGGTGTCGTCTTCTTCTGTTTATATTGCAATTTTTAAAAGAATTCACAGGACAGTTTGTCAAGGTAAATGCCTTCAGTTATATAAGGGTGGTGGTGTTAGTAATAGTTGAAGTCATAAAGAGCCCAGGAGTTTATGACCCATCCTCAGTGCCTGCAGCATGTAAAAACTGATGTGAGGCAGGGTGGTAATGCTTTCTCGAAGTTGGACACTTTCATGCATGGAAGGAAAAACAGCTAATTTTTCTCAAATATACACACTCTTTCTCCAGCTCTCAAACACTGCATATTTAAAAGGATTTTCTCGCGACCCCCCTCTCTCTTTTTTTACATATGACATAAAATGAATCAGTGAATAAAACTGCCAAGCTTGGAAATAAAAAGCAGTTATGCCCACTCTGCTCACCAAGCTTTTGCAACGCATTCCTCTCTCCCCCCCTCCCTCCCTCACATGCACACATACAGACCCTGATTTTTCAACCCCAACGTGCTGGCGAAGAGCAAGGCCGGCACTGGGCAGTAGCACCATGGACTCTGTTTCTGGACCTCAGCACAGCCTTCCTGTCGGCCACAGCTCAAACACCAATAAAAAGGTTCCAGAACCAAGAAGCAATTTCCTGCCTAGAAAACCCAGACTCCAGTCTGACACTGTTTTTAGCGCAAAGGCCCTGATGAAAGGATGATCTGGTAGAGCCTCACACATACAGCTTTAAGGTCTCTAGAGTTACATCCCACAAAGACACACTAGGAGAGCAGACAATATGGAGGAACAGACTGGATTGTCTCCAAGGAACAGGATACCGATAGCGAAGGTCTCAATCTCCACTGAGTAGACCAGCTGGGAAGGTGGATGAGCAGGTCATCTGGTGGATGAGATGGTCGTACACCACAGCCAGAGAGGTCTTCTCTAGGTCTCTGGACCTCCAGACCAAACGAGTCCTGGGGCTTGCGGAACACCGTACATCTGAAGCGTCTAAGGTCTGTAGTTCTTCCAGACTGCCTCGGTCTCTTGGACAAGTGCATCTGGCACCGTGTGATCCACAACTTCTACAGAGTGCCGGATGAGAAGAAAATCCAGTCCACGCAGCAAAAACGTGATCCGGACCATGGACTTTCAGGGTTTTCCCTTGCCCCCCTAGGGATGAAGAGCAACCATGGAGGAGGTCACCCTTCAATCTTGGTAGATTGAGAGAGTCAAGGAAAAGGTTCTGCCTTGGGACGAGGCCCCCTCCTCGCCCCACATGCCTGTGAGGAGGAAGGCACGGGCAGCAGTTTTGGCCTCGCTCTTAAGGGACGCGTTTCCCACTTCTCCTCCAGAGCAGCACCTGGGAGGCCTCAAGCAAAAAGAATAAAATCCAAACCCAACTAAATTAAATGCACAACTCCCTATTAAAACGTAATCAATAATTCTGAAGAAAGGAATCAAGCCACCCCAGAGGCCGTATTAAGACCCCTCCCTCCCTCGGCACCCCTGCGCAGAAAGCAAAGGGCTCCTTCCAGGGAAGGGGGAGGGATGGCCAGGACTGCAGCGGCTGCCTGACCTTTTCCAGATTTCCGCTGTGGCTGATGTCCAGAGCACCAGCTCTAAAATATTGCCCGTGTGGATAGAAGAAAAACCTGCTGGTCCTCGGCTTCCTCCTTCTCCAGCTAGCCTCACTTTCATTCCTGGGCAGAGGTGAAGGGGGGAGCAGCCTCTGCACACAGCACATCTGGAATGAAGCCAGGGGAGCTTCCAGGGCTGCCTTCTCCCAACCTCCCCTTCAGGGCAGCTTGGGGTCTGCACTACCAAGGGGGTCTTTCAGTGGGGCCAGAGGCCATGAGGCCGTTGGGGGGCTGGAGAAAAGTACGGAGGGGCAGCGGTGGCTGAGGCATCTCTGAGCCGCTCTCCAGCAGCCATGGAAACCAACCAGCCCTCCTGCCTTTCTGCAAGGAGCCCCAACTCCCCCCAACGCCCGACAGTTGCAACAGCAAAACGATTCTGCTTCTCACACTTCCATTCTGGGGAAAGACGGAGTGATTCGATCGGGATTTCTGGGGAACTGAGCACTCAAAACAAATCCTGCAATCTGCCTGGAAATTCCATCTGCAGCTCCTGCCGGGAGCATTGCGGGATGAAGGTTACAACTTTGGAGAGCAGCTGGACAGGAAAATAAAAAGCCAAGGAAGCTTTAGGGTCCACTGGGACTGCAAGTAATCAGTCACAAAAGCAGGTTCCCAGGATTACGTAAAGCCACCAAAATATAATACCTATGGTGAAATGTTGATCCGTCTCCCTTCCCTTTGGCTGCTTATTCATACCCCAAGCCTTCTCAATTCATAGAAACCTTTCCGAGCAAAAATAATTTGAAAGAAATTACCGCTACATACAAGCAGTGGAAAATGTCCCACATGAACCCCACCAGCCCTGAAACCATGAAATCTCTGCTGAAGCGCACAGTATAACAACTACGAGAAAAGGAGGCCTCCACAGGGGAGAGAGGGCCTGGGGCTCCAGCTTTACTCCATGCACAGAATCACAGAACATCTATCAAGGCAGGAAGTGTCCTGGGACGTCCTTGGTGACAGCTTCAGCCAAAATCTCAGCAGGGGTGTCCACTGAACACACTCAAGCTAAGGCAGGCTTTCTGGGGGGGGGGCACTTCTATAGACACCCTGAGGAAGAACAGTTCACCGCATCCTGAGGATCTGTCCCACTGGCAAACAGCTCTTACAGCCAACCCAAAACCACTCTTTGTAACCTAAAGCCCTGGCTTCTGGACAATTTTTTTCCTGCCTGCCAGGCCACGATATCCTCCGTGCAGCCTGACCGTGCAGAGAGCACCTCTGGCTACTCTGGCTGTTGACATACAGAAGGAGCCCCAGTTTGCACCCACTTTTTCTTCTCTCTGCTGGGGTCAGTTCCCATCCAAATGCAAGATGCTGCCTTTGTCCCTGTTGGAATCCCCCCTGCCTGCTTTGGCCCCTTGTTCCAGCTTGTCAAGATCTTCCTGAGCTCTGATTCCGTCCTCAGATGTTTTCTTTTCTATCTTCACAGTTCAACCCTGGGCGGTATATTTTTCTTCTCCTGGAATCCTCCCATCTTTCTGTTGTCTGCAAATATTTTGTAATGCCTCCTCCAGGCCATTTGTAAATATGGAGAAGAGCCCAGGGCCTAAAGAGACCGTCACAGAGCCACACAACAGCACTAATTGTTCAGACAGCTCTGGGTCCGGCTAA
The DNA here is from genome assembly GCF_059756535.1 of Pantherophis guttatus. NCBI lineage: Eukaryota > Metazoa > Chordata > Lepidosauria > Squamata > Colubridae > Pantherophis > Pantherophis guttatus. Next base: position 1,588,448 of record NC_142076.1, read on the forward strand.
TCATAGGCTAATCCAGCAACATTTTGCCAGTTTCTCTATCAAAAACTCACAGAAAACTTCTTTAGTCACCATGTCCATAATTCTCCTGTGGTCAACTGAAGTCTCAGTAGCAAATATAATTTGTCATGATTTGTTCTTGATACTATAAATCCATGCTGACATCTGCTAAGCAATAGCATTCTTTTCCAAATGCTGACGGCTTAATGATTTGTCCCCAGATTTTGTCCAGTATCATCATCAAGCGAACAGGACTTATCTAGGAAACTCCTGCCCTCCCCCCTTCTGAAGCCAGCTCCATCCCTCTCTCGGGAGAAGAGCTGAGCCACGCAGGAGCAGTCTGCCTTTCTCTTTCCTGCAGACCCAGCTCAAATGCTCTTTGTGATGCTCTTCACTCTTGTGAGGCTGGTTCTTTGTACTTTGAACGCCTTTCTGACACATTCAAAGTACTGCAAATTTCAGCTGTTGCTGCTGCTGCTGTCCTCACCTGGAGAATCACAGAATCACCTTGGTGAATTAGGAAGCGAGAGGTTGCCAGCGGCGTCCCCACGATCTTTTGTTAAGGCCATCCGTGTGACAGCATAACACTTGCAGGAAAGGGGCAGAGCTCGCAGTACAACACTGCTTTTGTCAGTCTGACCCCCTGGTCTGCCCCAGAGGTAGCTGGCTGCCGCCGAATCCTGCTTCTTCTTCTCCAAAACTCAATTGGCCAGTCGGGAGACACCCAGATATACGTCAACTCACTTAACTGCAGAGGAGCTGAACCTGGTAACCTGCGTCCAGCACCAGAGGCAATTAAGCTGGCCGCCCCCTCGCCCCCCACGCCTCCAACATGTGCTGCCTTATTGCCAATGCCAGGGGTTCCAAGAAGCGTGGCAGCAACTGCCATCACCATCGCCTTGGTAGAGCCCAGAGCTCATGACTTCCAGAAACCAGGCTGGGCATGCAGGGCTTGATTTTAAAGCCTGCTTTCCTGTGGCCCAGAAATGCCCCCCACCCACTTTGGCTGCACCCATCGGGGGTCTATTCCCAGTGAAAGGTCTGGCAGACACGGGGACCAGAATTTAACACGGTGCAGAGCAAATCTGTGGAGGGAGGGAGGGGTCCTTCCGCCAAGCCATTTTTCTGGATGATCTGAGAGTGAGAGGAAGCTCTTCTGCTCGCTCTCCCCACCTTCTGGACCCCCATTTTCCACGAGGGCTGTGCTTATGTGACACACTCGGCCAAGCCAGTCATAAACCCAGCATTGCATTTACCCAGCACTCCAAGATAAGAGTGATTAGATGGCTGTGTTCAATGCATTTGTGGTTCAGGAGGTTGTGCTGTGTTGAGGGGGCAGCAGCCAGGCCAGGCGTTCTCCATCAACTCCCCTCTCACTCTTTTCCCAGCATGAGTCAGTGGGTCGGTCACTCCCTCCCAGCAGCCTCACCTGCCCCCTCCCCAAACAGGTTGCTCCCCACCTGCAGTCTTTCCTTTTCAGCACTGAAAGGCTTCTGAGTCAGGAAGCTCCCCAACGTTTTCCCTGCCGGCTTTTCACCCAGCCATTTACAGCAATCCTGCCTCCCCCCCTCCCCCGATCTCCAGGGTCAGCACAAAGCCCACGGACATCATGGACAGCCACGCTGGGCTCTAAAGCCACGTTGGACCCCCTCTTGGCTGAGAAGCAGTGCTTGAATAGCAAAGCTGCAGGAATCTTCCAGGAATTTTGGCCCGCCCCAACCCCACCGTGGCTTATGTGCCCACATCTTCTGAAGCACGCAATGTTAAGAGGCCACAGAGGGGAAGCCAGAACGAGCAGTGTCACCTCTTGCTGTGTGAGCCATTAACTGGGCATGCACACCCACGCACAGACACACCGCTCAGAGCAAACGTCAGTGGAACCAATCTGAAAGCTGCCCCCCCACCCCAAATGCCTGAGTTTGAATCCACAGAGCTGAGAATTCAGCTGTAGCCAAAGGGCCAGCAAACAATGAGCCAAGAAAGAGCTGCTTTTGCAGGAAGCCTCCACTCTGGGCAGAGCGGCCCCTCGGCCACCTGTCTTGCCGGCACTAGCCAAAGCAGGGGAGGGGGAGCTGCAAGGAACAGGTCCAGCTGTTGACCAATGAAGCAGCTGCCTCGGGACGGGATGGCTGGGTTCTTGACTGGCACTGGATGGCCATCTACGGCAGAGGCTAGAGTCCTACACCGGCAGCCGTTGGACCAGATCATTTCCAGGCCTCCCACATTTGTTGAATTGGCTGGACAGAGTCCCTGGCAATCCCTTTCCTAGAATCCTGGATAATCTCAGTTATGTTGGAGCCATTACACAATGCAAAAAGCCCTGGACTTTCCTGACCCACTTCATAGAAGCCAGGAGAGAAGGGATGTGAGCTGCATACAAGAAGCGACTTCTGGGTGCTCAAATGCTCCCCCAGAAAGTCCCAGTCCCAAATCACAGGGCTGGGCTAAGACTGCTAAGACTAAGCACTCCGGACAGCAAGACCACAACCAGAGGAGAATCCCCATCCCAGGGCAACGTTGAAGAATGAGGGGCTTGCCAGGGGACACAGGACCTGCCCACAGCAGCCTCCCAATCCCAAGCGCACCAAAAACACTGAGCCCCACTTCAGGGAAGCCAAAGCAGACAGGCTAAGCCACATGAGCACCACAAACCACACCAGAAGCAGGAAGACTTGCCACAGGAGTGGCCAGCAGCCTCTCCCTGCACCACACACCGGCTGCAGCTCCCCCACAGGGCAAAGAGTCTGGAAACAGAATGGGCCCCTCCAGTCTCTGCACATGATAGGCAAGGCAGCTCCTGGTTTGAAGCCCTTGTCCCAGGGGCCACGCTGGATGTGGCTAGATGCAAACTACACATCAGAAGGGTGAAAAGGTGCCTCCCCCCACAAGCGCAAACAAAGAAGAGCCACAGGGACCCTTTCAGACTCCGGGCAGCAAACACAGACACACAAACACACACAAACACAGCAAAGCTAGCTTAAGCGAGTGTGTAAGGATGCTGGTAAGCACTTCTTCCTGCCTCTTGTCACCCACCTGGCCCTGGGGAAACCGCTGTTTTTAGTGGGTCTCTAACTCCTTCCCTGGTGCCCCTCGGGAGGGCTGAAAGGTAGGCACAGAAAGTGAGCAGGCAGCTGAGCAAGGAATGCAGCTGTGGGCCACCCACCCACCAAAACTCAGCACCAAAGGCCGCCCCAGTAGCCCCCCTGGGCCCCTCTGCTCCCCCAGACAGAGAAGCCACAAGGATGCAGCCTCTCCTCCTCCTCCTAGGTGGTCTCCTGGGTTCCCCCTCCTTCCTCAGCTTTCAGGGCCCCGGGAGAGCCGTCAACTTCGGGAGGGCCGGGAGAGCCTTGTGCCGGGGCTCCTCCACAGGCTCCGCTGCACGGCTCAGGAGCGACCGAATGACCCGGGCAGCCTTTTCCAGCAGCTGCCAGCCCCAGAGATGGCACCTTCGACCCAGACGCCTCTCCTGGAATCCCCCGGGAATCCGGGAAGAGGCAGGCGTTATCTTCCGGCCGACGGAGCGTCGCGAAGCCAAGCAGCACCCCCCCCCCCTTGCAAGGGGGGAGATTTCCAAGCGGTGGGCAAAGGCATGGAGAGGCGGGGGGCCGGGGGGGAGCCTGTCCCAAAGCGGCCAGGGTTGCTCCACAGCCTCGACTTCTCCCTGCTGCCCGCCTCCCCCTTCCCGGAGCAGCTCCCTCTGGGGCCCCTTAAGACACGGAGAGGCTCCTCGGGGCAGGCAAGCAAAGGCCTCCTGCCCTCCCGGGGCTGCTCCCTCCCAACCCTGCCCCGCAGCCCGCTTCTCCTCCGCACCGGGGGTACCTGGGCGAGTGCCGGGAAGCACGAGGCAGCTGCCGGGTGGACCCGGCGCACCCCGAGCCACCAGCCACCGCTCGCGGCCGGGCGAAAGCGGCCGAGCCGGGGAGCTTGGCCACCTCCGCGCGCCCGACGGGCCGGCAGCCGCCTCAGAGCCGAGCGGGGCCGTTCCGCTTTCCGAGCCGGGCGGCTGTCCAGGCGGGCGGGCCACTCGCACACCTGCGGACCGGCGGGGGCGCCAAGCGGCTCCTGCTGCGCGCAGAGGCACCGGCGGCGCTCGAATGGCCCGGCTGGAGAGACCGCGGAGCTCCGTGCTTGCAGCCCAGCCCGCCTCCCCCCCACGCCCGCCGCCCGCCGCCTCACCTGTACCAGTCGAGGCCGTGGCCGTAGTTGCGGTCGAAGAAGTGGGGCTCGGTGCCCACGGCGCGGACGTCGGGGTGCGCCCGGAGCGCCTCCAGCAGGGCGCGGGTGCCCCCCTTCTTCACCCCGATGATCAGCGCCTGCGGCAGCCGCTTCTCGCCACAGGCCGGCGTGGCCGTGGCGTCCGCCAGCTGGTCGGCGGGGGCGGAGGTGCTGGCGTTGCCGCCGCCGGGGCTTTCGGCCGCTCGCCCGGGGACGGTGGCGGCGGCGGCGGCCGGAGGGCTGATGGCGGCTGCCTGCGCGGTGGCGGCGGCAGAGCTGCTCCGAGCCGCCGCCGGCACGGCTTCTGCTGCTGCTGCTGCTGGGGAGCCCGGCGGCGGCGGCGGCGGCGGCGAGGAGGTCGGGGGCTGCGCGGGGCGGCCGGGCCGGCGGGGGGCGGCGGGGCTGGGCGGCGGGGCGGCGGGGCTGGGGGAGCCCTGGGCGGCCAGCGGGGAGCGGAGGGTGCCGGGGCCGCCCATGAGGCTGTAGCAGGCGTAGGTGAGGCAGAGCGAGAGGCTGCACATGCAGAGCAGCTTGCGGGCGGGGGGGCCCTTAGGCGGGGGGGCCATGCCGCCTGCCCGCGCCCAGCCCCGGCCGCATCGTGTCAGCCCGGCCGCCGCCCCCCCGGCTGCAGGGGCCGCTGCCGCCCGCCCGCCCCGCCGCCGCCGCCGCTGCCCGAGGGGAGCCCCGCATGGCACAGCCGCCCGGCTGCCGCCTCCCGCACGCTGCCCGGGCGCCCCTGGCCAGCCAGCCACGCCGCCGGCCGGCCCAGGCTCCGCGCCGCGCCAGCTGCCCGAGCAGGGAAAGTTTCGGCCGGGGTCGAGGCGAGGCGGGGCGGGGGCGGCGGGGTGGGGCGGGGCGGGGCCAGGCGGGACGCAACGGGCGGCGGCGGCGGCGGCACTTGGGCTGGTGACGCCGGCCGGCCGGCTGGCCGCCTCCTGAAAGGCTGGCGAGGGGAAGCCCCGCCCCCGCCGCCGCCCCCCTCCCCGCCGCCTCCAGCTCCGCCAACCCTGCGCAGGCAACCTGGAGGGGGCGGGGCTGCTGGCATCGCGGGAAGCGGAGGCGGGCGACGTGTTTCGGGGCTCGTGCAAAGTGCGGCGGCAGCTGCAAAAGCGGCGCTTGGGCCCCATCGCGCAGAGGGCGAGCCCTGCCCCGTCTTGGCCCCCCTCCCTCCGTCGCTCTCCCTGCCAGCGCTGGGCTGCCTCCTCCCTTCCCCAAGAGCCGCGAGGGCCGGCGGGCAGAGCTTGGCCACCTGGGCCGCCTCCGAGCCCAGCGTCCAGGCTGCTGCGCTGGCTCCGCGGAAGCGCCCCGGGAGGCTGAGCGGCAGGCGCAACGGGCTGGCTGCTCTCCTGGGCCTGCAGATGCAAGTCACTGCTGCTGTCGGGGGGGGCAAGCCAGGTGCCGCCCTTTGCTCAGCGGGGAGGCTTCCCTTCTGAGCTGCTGCTGGTACTGGAAGCCTCCGGACTGTGGAGTCGGGGGGCCTCGTGGGCAGGTCTGCCTCCTGCTGCTGGGCGGGGCAAAGAGCTTGCCTGGGCAGTGCCCCTGGAGCCCCCATGACTGGCGCTTCCTTCCTCTTCCCCTACTGGGCGAGTGGGGAGGAGGGGGCTCTGGAGTTCTCCCCCTTCGGTTATCTGCTCTGTCCTGCAAAAGAGGTCAGGAGGAGAAAAGCCTGGGACTCCCCCGAAAGGCACCGTGGGGTAGGTTGGAGCTGCTGGCTTCCAGGCAGTGTATCCCTCCTGGACCCTCCACCCTTTTACTCAAAGTGCCTCTTTCATCAGCAGCCCCGGGAATCCAGCCTGGAGGGTTTGTAGGAAGTTCCTTTTCTAGAAATGAAAAAGAGGGTGAACGCTCCTTCCTTCCCAAAGATCAGTGGTTTTTTTTAAAGTATCGGACTCTGTAATTTACCCAGATCAGAATGCAAGTATTCCTGATGGGCCTGCAACTTCACAGGTGCCTGGCCCCCTCCACCCCCCCCACAAGCCCATTGGGCCACGGAAACCAAAGAATTCGTGCCAAGCAGCCCCGCCCAATGGTTTGTGCCCCAATTACTCTGAAGAAAAAAAGCAGGAATGAAGTTGGCCTCATCAAGGGGGCAGAATATTTCAGGGCCTTCAGCTCTCTTGCTCTGGGATGGCTTCACTTGGCTTTTGTATTTTTAGCTTCCCTTAAAAGTCCCCTCATTCCCACAGCATGTGAGCCAATCCCAAGCTGGACACAATTCAGCCTGTCCAAGGAATGTCTTCCCAACAGACTTTGGTGCCTGTGTCCAGGATGAGCCTGTCAATCATCATCCCATCCATTACTGAGTCTTAAGCAGCTGTCTGGCACTCGGACAATCTTCTCTGCTTCCAGAGAGAAGACAAACACTGCTGGGAGTCATCCATGCGTTGGTAATGTCCAGAGGCCTCAATATCCTTATTCAGCAGTTTTTTTTGAAGAGCCCCTGTTGCCTGAAGGGCAGGTAGAACCTGTGGGCTGCCAGATTTAGAAATTGTCTCGTATAAACAGCTCCCCCCCCTCAAAGAGGGGAACATGGCCAATCCATCCCACCATGGTTGCCCTGAAGAGCTGCTCCAGAAGGATGCCCTGATTTGGTGGGGGGAGAGCCAAAACCAAAGGGCCGCGCAGCCTGCAGGGTCTGGAAAGTCCCACAGAGTGACCAGGACAAGGCCGGCTTTAGGCCTGAGCCTGAATTAAAAGAGCTGTTCAGAATCTGTCTCGTCCAAGTCAGCCTGGTAAGTCTACCAGCCAGAAAGTCCTTCTGGCCCTGAGCGAGTTGACTCTGTGGCCCCTGGAGCCCCTGGCGACACTTGCCACCGCCTGCTTCCAAACGGTCTGCAGCTTCTAGGAGACCTGGGGAGACAGCAGAGGGCACGTTAGTCCCCCCTGGAGAAACGAAAGGAGGCTGTTCCCTACCATCCCAGTTCTCCCTAAGTTGGGAGCTGGCATCCACACCCTTCCCTGAGGGGGAAAAAAAGGGGGGGTGGCAAGTACTGAAAGGTAGCGGATAAAAGCGAGGAGGACTAGGGAGGGCAGAAGATGTGGGGAGAGGAATGCCAGGGGAACAGTCGGCCCCAGAAAAGGCAGAGACCCGGGATCAGGTAGCTGCCCTCAAGTGGAGGGCCAGAGATAGAAAACGGTTCAGTTTTGCTTTTGAATTGATCGTTTTCAGCCAGACCTTTAATTGGTAGACCTGGAACGCATTACGGTTCACGGGAGTGTCAGAATAGCTGGTTGCGCTTCTGAAGAGCCGGTACAATGAACAAGAACAGCCCGTTGTACAGGCTGGAGTGGAGGAAAAAGAAGGTTCAGAATAGAAAAGAATGAGCAGCCCTTATAAAAATAAAAATGACGTGAAAAATCTGGTTGAATATTGACGACCAGAAGTAGAATGAAAGACAAGGAAATCGAGAAGGTTGAGGCAACGAGTGGCCCTCAGAAAAGCTGTGGGGGACCCATGAGGGCAGGTCGAGATGGCCAGGCAGCCACCAGGGTTGGGTGCACCCAACTTCCTGCCTGAATTCGGCAAAAGAAGACCGTCTACATGTGAGCAACCCATTGCAGGGACTAAGAGGTCCTTCAAGAAATCTCTCTCTCCTTTTTCAGTGTAGCACAAAGAAGCCCTTGAGCCCAGCCACGGCCAGTCTTTGCGCCAGTCTTTGGTGCCACCAGTGCTCTTCAAGGTGTGCGGACGATGAACAACCTGTGGCCTTTTTGATCATGCCAGGGGTGGTCTTGGGAAGGGAAATGCTGCTGGCAGTTGGCGCAACCATCTGCTTCATGCAGTTTCCCCATGCTCCAGTATTATACATAAATGCCTCTTCATCTGACAGGCAGGGAGCCCAGTGGGCACTGCGAGAGCTGCCAGGGAGCCCAGTGGTGCTTCCAAGCAGGCAGCGTTTGGGACCCTCTCCCTCAGTGCTGGCAGATTCATCCTTTCGCCAATCAAAGGGTACAGAGACCCATGGAGGAAGGGCACCAAGGTCTGGTGCAGGGCTTGTGAAGCAAACCCCCCCCCATGGCCATGTCACCAGGAGCCTCCGGAGGTCAGCCCCAGCATGGCAGCCCCTCTCTCTAGCCCCGAAGACCCCTCTTGCTGCCCCATGGGATAAGGGGACATTCCTGCCAGCGTTGTGCTGTGTGGCTGCCAAAAGCCCCTTGCCCCAAGGGGAGAGAAGAGCCCCAGCCTCGGGGGGGGGGGGGAGGACAGTCTTGGTGCGGAACCCCCAAGTGCATCTCGCCACTTCATCCCCAAGAGGCCACGGAGGGGGGCAGACAAGACAAGCCGGGAGCCGATTAATTTTTTGACTGCGCTGGCAGCTGCCTGCTTTTTTGGCCATTGCAGTAAATAAATGAAGCCTTTCGCAGCTCAGCAACAGGCAGGAGTCTGGCTTCATCTTGTTTCTGCCGCTGATTTATGACATGGCCAGTAATTTAAACATCTCCGGAGATCTCGGGAGTTGCTGCTTGGTACAGCATGGAAGGGAGAGGCTTTCGCTCTCCTGCCAACATCGCCCCCACCTGACGCACCTCGACCCAGCGCCCCGCGTGAGAACCCAGCCGTTCTCGGGGAAGACCGGAAAAGAGCCGAGCTTTGGTGAAGACGCCCCCCCCCCGCCTTCCCCACAGCTCTTGCAGGCTCGGGGGGGGGGCTTTGGGGGAAGCCTGTTCTGCAGGGCTAGCCCAGAACTCTGTGCCAGCCACGTGCCAGGGCAGTTGGCCCAAAGAGCCCTTCCATTGTCAGCCAGCAGGTCTGGGGGAAGCTGAGCTGCCCCTGCCTCCCTCAGCACCTGCAGAGCAAAGTCCTGGTCAGCCTGTCCTGGGGGAGCCCTCTGCCGTTTTCTCCCTTGAGTGCACCTGGCAGCAAGGGCCGGGGAGGGCCTCTCTCCTGGCACTTGGTCCCCCCGACTTCCTTCATGCTTCAGTTCCAATCCCAGAGGGCTGGCCATGACTTCAAGCTGGCAGAGCCCACCTCCAGCTGGGTTCCAAAGCCTCCCTTGCAGGGTGGGGGGCTGCTCTGGTAAAGCTGCTCTCTTGCCAGCTCTCATCTGCAGGGGAGCAGCACTGCTCAATGAGGAGCCCCAAACCACCATGGGGCTGCTGCACTCCGTTGAGCCCTTGGGGCTTGGATGGGGGGCATTCTCCAACTCGGGGGTTGCTTTTCTGCATCCTATCCAGCCTGTAGCCCCTCCTCTCTTTTTGCTTTTCCCCTGGGCTGTGGGGTTCCAACATGATGGGTGCTGCTGCCAGAGGTAGCCGGGGCAGAAGGAGGTTGGAGGGCTGGATCTGGCTGCTGAATTGACTGGCAGGAAAGCTGAAGAGGGAGGGGGGTCCAAAGGGGGGCAGCTGGTCCCTGAAGGACCCTCTCTGGTTCAGTTGGGGTGCTCCTTGCTGTGTCCCCATCAGCCCAGCCAGCTTTCTTCCACAAGTGAAATGGATGTCCTCCGGGAGGGCTGGTAACACCCCATGGGATTGACCCGATCCTGCTTCCCTGCTCTGGCTGGTCTGGCTTGAGCCCCTCCCCCACCTGCAGGCCCTGCAGATGTGCAGAGCTGCCTGGCCCAGTGGGCACCGCTCTCTGATTAGAGGCCTGGAGTGCTGCAGATGGTTCTGCTGTGGCAAAGCTTCCGGCTGCCCTCAGCACAGCTGGCTGGCATTCACGCTCTGACACGCCTTTCCAGACTGAGCTCAGCCAGGTGAGGAGGAGCCCCACTTTTCATAGGTCCAGAGACTGCTTGGCTCATCAGTCCTAGAATGGTAGGATTAGAAGGGACCTTGAAGGTCTTCTAGTCCAGCCCCTGCCTAGGGCCAGAATGCTCATGCTGTGCAACCTTGGCTTGAAAACCTTTGTGGGAGGAGCCCCCCTGACTCTGGGAGGCAGACGATTGTTCCAGTCCCTGCCACTCTGGAGCTCTCGCCACCTGGAAATTCTCCCTTTTTGATATCCCGCTAAAGCTTCTCCCCACTGGCTCTGCCCTCCTCTCAGCCCTGAGAGCTGAGCCCAGAGCCTCTTCCCTGGGACAGCCCTTAGAAGAAGAAGAGGAAGAACAGAGTTGGAAGGGACCTTGTAGGTCATCTAGACCACCCCCTGCTCAAGCAGGAGAACCTCTACCATTTCTGACTGATGGCTGCCCTTCAAGGACTGGAAGACTATTGTGTGTGTGTGTGTGTGTGTGTGTGTGTGTGTGTGTGTGTGTGTGTGTGTCCCGCTTCTCTTCCAGCAATCCAGAGCGGGAAATAACCACCTTTTTTCTCTTCATGGAGTCATTGGGGGGGTCTTTCCGATCTAGGCAAACTGATCCTGCCTCCTCTCAGCCTCTCTTCTTCGATTCTCCTTCAGAGGGTTTGGCTCACCCTTTGGCTGCCTCCTCTGCCCTCTTTCCCATCCCTTGGCATCCCTCTTGCCTTGTGGCAACAAATCAGAGGCCCAGTCTGACCAGTGCAGCAGAGAGCAGAAGGATGACCTGATGTTGAAGTGTTGCATTGGCTTTTTTGGCCGCTGCAGAATACTGCTGGCTCAGCTGAAGCAGATTCAGTATGGCAAATACTAGCAAAACCACTGGTGCCCCACTCTCTGCTTAGTGGGCACCATGCCGCCTTCCAGCAGCCACTGAGATTATCATGGGACACTCATTCCTTGCACAACTGGCACAAGAGCCCTTCTGTGCTGCATTCTTGCTAAGCTCATGACCACTTTGGCTGGATGAAGCCCAGCTGCTCTTGGGATCTAGGAGCTCACCTGGCCCCAGGTGGTGCACATGGAGACCTGGGCCAGGTAGCTGTGGCATTTCTGCTTGAAGGGACTTTCTGCCACTTCTGGAAACGGCCCCGAGAAGGGAGGGACCCCATGCAGCCAAACCGTGCTTGCTTTGGCTCATTGGCTGGGCTGCCTCCAGCCTCCTTTGCTGCTCTTGGAGCTGACCAGGCAGCAGGTGAGACTCCTCCGACTTCCCTTCTGAAGTTGTGGGTGAACCAACACTGGAGGTATTAAGAAGAGACTGGACAGCCATTTGTTTGAAAAGGTGTAGAGTCTCCTGCTCAAGCAGAAGGTTGGACTAGAAGACCTCCAAGGTCCTTCCAACTCTGTTATTCTGGTCGGGGGGGGCCTGCAAAGTTCTCACCCAGAGCCCTTCCAGTTGACCAGAAGGAACCGTCCCTGTCTGGCCCTTCTTCCCTTCCCCACCACCCTTCAGGCCTTTGCCTTCTGCCTGTTGCCGATGCTTTCTCCCCACTTGATTAGCAGCTGAATTCTCCTCACTGCCTCAGCCAGCAGTTCCGCCTTCACGGGTCCTCCGGATGAGGGCAGCATCTAGGAGTGAAACGGGGGAGTTTTGCCAGGAAGTTTTCCATGAGACAAAAGATCGACATCAGTCTGCCACAAGTGGGCCCAAGGGGGGCTCTGAACAAATGAGGGGAGGGGATGGAAACTGGCCCTCTGAGGAACCCCAAAGACCTTGGAGGGTTATAGCCTGGGCGAGAGATGATGGTGGCACCAGCTTTTAGGTATCTTAAGAGTTGGGGTGCCTCCCCACAAGGCGGGACCAGTGGACTAAAATGGCAGGGAAGGGCATGCAGGTCAGCCGGTGCTAGTAAGAGTGCCAGCCATGAAATAGGCTGCCTTGGGAAGGGGGGAACCTGCAAACGCCCTGGGCAAGGGGGGCAGGTGAGATCTCTGGGGCCACGTCCAGCTCTGTAACTCTGGGATTGCCTTGTGACTTGAAGGGAAGGCAGCTGTCCTTCTGGCTTGTCTCCAGAGGCCGGCCTTTGTCCCTCAAGGCTCAGCAGGGAAGGTGAAGGGCACAGAGACAGACCTCTCTTGGCAGACAGAGCTTGGAGGAGGAGCAGAGGAGGAAGGGCAGGAGACACCCCAGAGGGACGAGGGACACCTTGGAGGCCAGGTAGCTTGAATGAGTCAGGAAGGGATCCATCCTGTTGGAGCTCAGTAGGAAACACTTGGACATGGAAGGAAAATGCTGAGCTAGTCTGTCATCCCAGCCTCTCCAGCAGAGCAGCAAGGACTCTCGGCTCCAGAGGATCATGATACCAAAGCTCTCCACTGAGGAGGAGGAGGAGGTGCTGCTGGATGCAGGGGCAAAGGCAGCTGGGTGTGCACCAAGTAAGCATTTGTGAGACACTGCCGTATCCCGGACAGAGTGGAAAGATGATGAAGGATCATTGCCCCAACTAATTGCTCTTCCTTCCTGCTTATCTACATGGGGACAAAGGACACCACCAGAAGAAGACAAACCCCTCAGGGGATAAGAAGTCACAACAAGGCCTGCCTAGGGAGCTGAAGGGGCTGAATGTGGAGATGAATGACTGCCCAAAAAGAGTGGGTCCCCTCGGCGTGGCTGGGGAAACAGGCCTGGCCCAAGAGGGCTTTCTGCTGAGCCCTGGGAAGGGCTGGACGTGAAGAGTTCAGCTGCATCGTGGCCACGGAAGCGGTGCAAGGCGAGGAGGAGACTGGAGGGCAGTAGGAAAACCAAGAATGGGGGCTGCTTCTCCCATCTCCACAGCAGGCAGGGCACAGGCACGGGCAGTCAAGAGCAGCAACCAGAATCACAGCAAAGGAAATGTGCCTGACAGGCATGCAGAAACATGGTTGGATGAGGTCATGATGGGATGAAGACATTCATAAGCTTGAATATGGAGACAATGAATATGAAGCAATCTGGATAAGGTTCAAAAGAGCAGGAACAAACGTGACCCCATCGGGGGACTTCATTGGTGGCCACCTGCCCCTTCTGAGCAGTACGGTGGCTATCCTCGAGTCCCTTCCCAAATCAGCTCTCCATGTGGGCAAGCCTTGGTGGTAATGGGAGGTGTTTGCTGAAAATCTGGGCTGGAAGAAAGAATTGGGGAAGAGGAAGCTGCTTAACACCTTCTTTGCATCTGCCAGCAGGATTGAAGAAGGAGGGTGATGCGGCCCAAGATTGAGAAAGGCCTCTGAAGATGTCCAGCAAAGGGAAACAGAGCCCCCCACCCAAAAAAGGTTTGTTTATATAGCCACCCATCTTTCCACCAACTCTGGGCGGCCCCCAATCCAAGCGGATGTAATGACTGCGATGGGGAAGGCCTAGGACACATTGGGAAGCAGCATGGAAGCAACGGTCCTGCTTTGTCAAGCAGCTGTGCCAGACTAATGGTCCCTCTGCCTCTTTATCCCAGAGGAGTTGGTCGTTCAAGGGCTCCTCTAGAGTATGAATCATGATCTTCCTCTTCAGCAAGATCCGCCTCCCAATCTCCTCAAATTGCTGCCATGTAATCTATATATATAGATTTTAAAAGGGGGTGTGATAAATCACCATCATCTGCTGGAGTTGCTGCTTCTTGCTCCTTCAGACAGGAAAGTCTGAGCCACCGAATCCTGCAGTTCAGCAAGGACCCTGAAGATCATCTGGTCCAACCCCTGGCCCTGTGCAAGGAGCCGTGGTGGCACAGTGGTGAGATTGCAGTATTGTAGGCCAACCCTGCCGACTGCCAGGAGTTCGATCCTGACAGGCTCAAGGTTGACTCAGCCTTCCACTCTTCCAAGATGGGTAAAATGTGGACCCAGATTGTTGGGGGCAAGATGCTCTTTGTAAAAGAGAGTGCTGTAAAGCTCCGTGGAGCAGCATATATCATAAGACACACTTTTTGTCCTCCCTAAAGTGGGTGGAAATGTCTGTGTCTTATGGAGCGAATATGGGCGACAGGTAGCAGTGGCGAACAGCAGCAGCAATCCCCACTACCTGGAACAGCTGATCGGTGATATTCTGGAAGGCTGATCCAATCACCGACCAGCTGCTCGGAGGCAAAGGCTCCAGCTTTCCCCGGCAGAGGCAGCAGACACAGAGAAGGCAGGGTGTTTGCTGTCTGCTGCAAGGACACTAGCCAGATGAATACCGGATGGACGCTGGGAAGCAGAGGCAGGTGTGTTTTTTTTTCTTGTTTTCCTCCTCTAAACCTAGGTGCATCTTATGGTCAGGAGCATCTTATGGAGTGAAAAATACGGTGAGTCTGAGTGTTATTGCTATCGCCATCCTCCAAACAATGGCTGGCCAATCTTTCCTAAAAACCCTCCAGCGGTGGAGCATCCGTGAGCCCAGCAAGCAAGGAAATTCTTCCTTTGGATCTCTCTCTCTTGAGTGACCCGTGACATCCAACCTCGTAGATAGGAACTCTCAGCCACTTCACTTCAAAAGGTAATCTGCTTTTCCACGTTAAGAGCCCATTTTTCAAACAATGGCCTGCTTCCTGGGGGCCTCCTTGGTTCTGCATTGCCCGACCTCAATAGCCAGAAAGAAGGTCGGGTGGCCAGTTGGGCTGCTCCAGTGGAGGCAGTTGAGGGACATACAGTTGCTGAGGGAGTAAAGGAAGGGGCTGCTGGATTGATGGCAGACTCCCCGGCCCCCTGCTCTCTGCTCTGCACCCCTCCATCTTTGTGGTTATCACATTGATGTATTTATTCTCCTTGGGTTTCTTTGCCATCGTTTATTTCATTCTATTATTTTTTCTTCCTTTTTCTTATTGTAAGCTGCCTAGAGTAGCTCCATAAGCGGGAAATAAATTTAACAAATAAATAAGGGAGGAGCCTGAGGGAAGGTCCAGGAGGGCCACTGTTGCTGCTGCTGCTGTTTTAATGTCCTTCTTATTTCAGTCCAGTCTAGTCCTCGCCCTGAGGGGCATCTGCTGGCCGCTGGGGAACCCAGAAAGCAAAAGGGGCGACTGATGAGGGGAGGCTCCAAGCAAAAGGGGCAATTGGGGAGAATGCAAGAGATTGTCCTACGGGGATTGTCTCTCTGCCTGAAAGGCATCCAAATTGCACCTGCTGCAAACGGCCCGGCTTGAAGGGAGAGTCTCCAGCTGCCCCACCTCAGAGGAGAGAAGAGCTTCCCAGGCAGCAGGAGGAGAGAAAGAAGGCAAGGCGTCCTTCACAGAGGCAGAGATGGGGAGGAACAAGCCCCCCCCTCCGAAAAAGCCAAAGTGACTCCATGCCAGTGGAACCCGGGGCCCATCCCAGGCTGCTCTTCTACTCCCAGCCAGCCAGGCAGCAGCAGGAGGCGACCTCAGGGCCCTGGAAGAAAGGAACCCAAGACAGAAGAAGATGCCAGACCTTTCATTAAGCAGCTCCTGGACACCCTCAACTGCTTCCTCAACTTCAACCCAGCAGACAGACGGACGGACTCTGGCTGGTGGACTCCTCCAGCGCTACACCTGCAGATGGCTTCTGAGCTGACTTGGCTTCCCTGCCAATATCAAGGCTTCCAGCCAGCATCTTGCCCAAGATTCACAGACTCCAGGCAAGAAGTCAGTCTTGGCCCTACATGAGCTCTGCCTAATTTATGACTCTTAGCCAGAGCTTATCTCTTTCTCTGCTACTGTGAAAGATTTACAACAAGCCAATTAAAGCTCAAACGTGTGTAAATTGCCTCTCCCTCCGTCTGCTTTCAGTCTCAGCTTTGCATAGGACAGGACAGGAGGTGGTGCTATGCAAAGCCTCCGATGTTTCCGCACCCGGCAGGCACCAGCCAACGAAGTGAGAGAACTGGCAGTGCCAATTCGGGGGACCCGGCCAGGAAAGAGATGGAGAGGCAGCCAATCCCAACAGGATACAAAGGAATCTGGGGAAACTGTAGCAGCTGGCTCAGAAAAGTTAAGGCCAGAATGAGTTGAACCTTTTAAGAGCTACCAAAAGCCAAAGGGAAGGGGGAGGAGGGGAGAGTTACTTTAGAAAGAAAAGGAAAGCCAGAGGGGGCAATCCCCATCGGAAAGGGAAAGGGTGGGCGCCAGAGAGAAGGCAGAATTTTTCACTCCTCTCCTTTTGCCTCTGGGGAAGCCTCGAACTGCAGCTGTGGATAAAGGAGGAGAAGTAGGAGAGAACTGGGCTCCAGCCTCAAGGCCTGAGACCAGCGAAACGGTAGAAACCCACCCTGAGCAGAGCTCCTGGGGTGGGGGAGGGGGGGCTGAGTTGCCTTTTGTCCAAGGTGACCGGCGGGTTGTCCACTCCTGGCTGTCCCTGCATTGGACTCCAGAGCCCGCTGCACACAAACGAGCACTTCCCTTCAACCTGCCCCCAAAATTTAATAAGTGCCTGTTGAGTTTCAGGCCACACACGGTCCATAACTGTGACTAACTTTATGAAACATTCAGTTTTTAAATTAATAATAATTAAAGTTAAAAATGTTCAGAGAAAGAAAAACAGGGCAAAAATGAAAGAGAGCTGGCCACATAAATTCTTTTTGTGTAATGCTTTATATCTTTTTCCTGCATTTTTATTTCATTACTGTATTAACTTTTTTTTTAAAAAAACCATTTTAAATGCATACAAAATATCAGTGATCAGTTATTGTTTATAATCTGTAAAGAAATACACGTAGAACTATTTTGGTGCAGTGATTTAGACTTCAGACTGGGGACAGGGGCACAAAGCCAGCTGAGTGACCTTAGGCCAGGCACTCCCTCAACTCTGAGGAGAAAGAGGTGGCAAACCAGTGCCAAAAAATGCACCGGGCACCACCAGGAGTCAAAACAACTTGAAGGCAAGATCATTAACTGTCTACATGATGGGCTGTCGTACTTTCTAATTTCTATACCTTGAGAAATATGTAAACATGTTAAGGTGTCAGAATAGTATGCATTTGCAATTTACTGTTATGTTCACATGGTGGCCCACAAACCTGGTTTGGGAAAAGCTGCATAAAATAGTTTTGTCCCCACAAATGCAATGTCAGAAATTAGAGGGGACATTGCAGGGTACTGTAGGAATTAAGGGGTGTAACTGCAGCACTGCAGAGAACACCAAAACCACAGCCTGCCAGCTGAGGATTTACACTGAGGTCTTCAGGTGGATGATCAAACAGCATCCTTGTGAGCACCTGGATGGGCCTGATGCAGGTAACAGGAGCCAGCATGCATTGGTCACACTTTGTCGCACGCTAACCTGAACTCCTCCTTTGCCAGACTTACCTGCTTAGTAGATCAGGGGAACGCAGTAGATCTAGGGAGCCTTCAGCCAAGGACCTTGGGATAGGCCTTCCCAGAGTGATAAAATAGAGGCTAGGTGGGGCCATCAGATCAGAGGTGGTATGCAGCTGGTTTGGACTGGTTCGGTTAAACTGGTAGCGGAAATTTTAACTGGTTTGCTGAACCGGCAACACCACCTCTGGCTGGCCCCGCCCCGGTCACCGGTCACCCCCGCCATCCACTCATCCTGCCCACCCCTGCCCCACCCCACCCTATATATGTTGCCTTCACCATGCAGCCCAGCTAATTGCCTCGCCTCTGCACCTTGCCTGCTCTGCTCACCAAAGGTAAGCATGCCACCTGCCCGCCATTCACCTCAGGTCAAGGCCCAGGGAGTCACCTTTCCCCGAGGCCCCAGTCAGAGCATCTGGCTGCTTGCCATTTTCCTTGGCCGGATCGGGGAACGTGCCATTCCCTGGCTCCGGCCTTGTCCCGGAGCCTCCGGCCGCTTGCCATTCACCTTGGCCGGGTCAGGGAATGAATGCACCATTCCCTGGCTCTGGCCTTCCCTGTGGCCTCCGCCCGCATGCCGCCTGCTCGCCCTCCACCTTGTTCACCTTCATCTGAGCCCTGATGGCGGTCCCTGGCGAGGTGAGGCTGGTGAGCCTCCAGCCGCTGGTTGTTTTCGGCTGCCTTCCGAGCAGCTCCTCTGCGATGCTGTTCCTCCGGTGCAGCAGGCTGTTCTCCTGGCTGGGTCTGGCCGCGAATGGTACCAGCAGGCAATGGGGTGTGCATGCACGGCCAGCGCGAAGAAGAGGGTGACGACAGCGGCAACAGGACTTCTTCAGGCCTCTTTTTCAGCCTGTAGTTTTTGGCGCAAGAAGCCTGCAGCCACCACCTCTTTTTCAGCATGAGAAGCCTCTAGCCGCTCCTGCTGACTCGGTTCCAGCTGGCAAAGAGGCTTCTCGTGCGAAAAAGAGGCAGTGGCTGCAGACTTCTTGTGCCAAAAACAACAGGCTGAAAAAGAGGCCTGAAGTCCCATCACCCCCATTGCCACCTTGTTCTTCTCACTGGACCCGCACATGTACCCCATTGCCTGCCGGTGCCCGTGCACAGCCGCACCCCATTGCCGGACCCTGCCAGGAGAATGGCCTGCTGCGCCGGAGGGACGGCATCACAGCGGAGCTGCTCAGAAGGCAGCCAGACTGCGATGTCCCTTTAAGGTACTTCAGTGTGTGGGGGATGGGGGGACAATAAAGGGACAAGCCATAGGAGCTGCCTTTTCTGTTGGTTCTGTGGGCGTGGCTTGGTGGGGGAGGTCATGTGACTGAGTGGGCATGGCCAACTCGATGTCACTCACAGCAAGATGCCACCCACCAAGCCATGCACCAAGCCACGCCCACAGAACCAGTAGTAGAAAAATTTGAATCCCACCACTGCATCAGATACCCTCCTCCCATCATCACTAGCTGTATAAACACACCTAAGAAGGATCATTAATGGCTTCATTTTGATTTGGAGGGAAACATTGGATGGATGGCCCACAACTGGATAGATTTCCAGATTCCAAATCTGATTCTACAAGTTCACAGCTCAGAGGGCATCCCAACCATGACTTGTAAACTATGATTTATGTTTGTGTGTTGAACCAGTCCTAAATCAGTAGAATATATTAAAAATCCAGAGTTGAAATTGGGCATGGTTTAACTCAATGTGTGAACTAACATAATAGTGAAAGCTTTTAGGATTTACCAATATTTTAGAATTGAGTTTTGCATAAGTCCTGAGTCTAGGTTTGCATTTGAATGCCATTATAGGTGGCAAATTCTATCTATCTATCCTATCTATCTATCTATCTATCTATCTATCTATCTATCTATCTCTTGCTATATCTATCATCTCTCTCTCTCTCTGATCAGTTTATCAAAGGAAATAAAAGACAAGCGATAAGAGGGGGGGGGAAGAGATGACCCCAGCCCAGGGGTGGGTTCTACTTTACTACCGGTGCGCAGATTGCTTCTGATGATGTCACGGTCAGTGGGCGGAGCCTCCCGCCGGTTTTACTACCTGTTCTATAGAACCGGTCCAAACCGTGGGCAACCCACCACTGCCCCAGCCTCACTCACTGTCCTTTCAGCATTTTCTCTCCTTGCAAATCCTTCCTGCTCCCACCCTCCACGCTGTCTCTTCCTTTTTTTCAATCTCCTCACCTCCCTCTTTGGAGAATCTCATCCACTCTGCTTACCCACAAGTTTCTCGGTCCTCTTGACCCACTTGCTCTGCCTTCGTATATTTGTTTTGCAAATTGATTCACATTCATTCTCTCTGCACTGTACAATCAAATCACCTCGGTGTATTTTTCATAGTTCTGCATTCAGTCCACATTTATTCAGCCTCCATTCCTTCTTGACCTTCTGTCTTTCCTCTCCACCACATCCACTTAAATATCCCATGCCTGCTGCATCTGGCTTATTTTATATTTCTCCTGACATCCTGAACTCTCTCGCCTGCATAACAGCCTGGGCCAAAGCACCCAGCCATTTTCATTTCTGCCAGCAAATATCCCACATCATAAATCAGCCCCTCCTTTTTTAGCAGAATTTGCCCATCTCAGAAATCCTCCTGCTCATATTTGTGATGTTCGTCTCTCTTCTGCCATTTTGCCATTTTGGTCTTTGACACGTTAACATTCATCCTCCTCATTGCAACCTACAGTTCTTTTCAGATTCTGCAAATCCTTTGATGTCTCAGCCAACAACATCTGCATGGCACGTTTGTGTCCCCACTAGCACCACAAGCATTTATCCCCATAGACTCTAAACAACCAAAGGATCCCACACATTTGGTGTCTTACTCCCTGTTCGGTGCTGAACCATTCCCAAAGTATTCTGTTTGTTCTCACACCCCCTTTCCTTCCCCATATTCCATTATCAAACTCTTAAATCATTTCCCCAGGCACGGGGTCAGGAAGTCAGCAGAGCCTAGGGTGAGTTGGTTGCTGATTGGTTCAGCTGCCATTGCTTATTATTCATCCCTCTCTTTGCTTATTGCTTGTATTTTGTTGGTTGTATGTTTTTTTAATTGTGTTAGCTACTCAGATTTGTGTTTGCCAGATGGGCAGCCATATAAATCAGATCAATCAATCAATAACCTGCAGTGATTTATTTATGCAAAATTCCCCCAACCATGGCCTTTTTGCTATCATATACTTTCTCTACATCAACAAATGATTTTCTCACATTTGTGTGGGTTTCTTAAATATTATCTCCACCTTCCATTTATTCTGCAAAACAAGGAATTATAAGAAAAGCTGCAACATATCCAAAAGGTATTCATTTATTTTTTTTTATTTTTTTTATTTATTTATTAAATGTGTTTGCCACCCATCTCGCTGCAAAGCAACTCCAAGCGGCATATAACATTGAAATAAAACCATAAATATACAGTATATACAAATGTAAAAATCACAATAAAATGATAATAAAAACTCAAATTATAACTAAAGCTAAAAGATGGAGGGAAAAGGAGCAGAATGTATGTGGTGGTGGGGCGGGGGGGGGGTGGTAGCTGCTATTAGTCAATCAGCCCCATTGTGATATTCCTCTTGGAGGCCCCAAGGCCAACCAGCAAGCCAGGCCTTCAGGCTTTTATGAAGGTCAGGAGGTCAGGGTAGATCCAGTGGTGGGATTCAAGTAATTTAACAACCAGTTCTCTGCCCTAATGATTTCTTCCAATAACCAATTTGCCAAATTGTTCAGAAAGTTAAAAACTGGTTCTCCTGAAGTGGTGCGCACTGGCTGAATCCCACCACTGGGTAGATCTCATCCCAGGGGACAAGATGTTCCAAAGGGCCAGTGCCAAGGCACAGAAGGCTCTTCTCCAGAATCCTCGGGCCAATGGGGCCCACAGCATGGCCCCTCTGCAGGCATGAGTTGAGTGTGCCTGTCCCATAGGGCTGAGACAGTTCCTTAGGTCATCTGGACCCATGGCATGCAGGCCTTTAAAGGTGATAACCAATATCTTCAATTGCACCTGGAAGCAAGCCTGCAGTCAGTGCAGCTCACAGAAGAGCAGTGTAACATGGGCCACTCTAGGGGCCCCAAAGCTCTGCACCAGTTGCAGCTTCTTATTTTATTTAATTGATTTGATTTGATTTCTATACCGCCCTACTCCCGAAGGATTCAGGGCGGTGCACAGCCAAACAATAAAACACATACATACAAAATTTAAAAGTGGAATTAAAATCAAATTAAGTAGTTTTGGCCCAGACAAATTAAAACCCCAATCAATTTAAAACCAATTTTAAAATTTGAATATATAAAATACTAAAAAATATTAAAAAATTAAAAATCTTTTATAAAAGAGGGAGAACATTTTATAAAAGAGGGAGAAAAGCTTCTGAATGCTCTTCAAGGGTAGCCCTCTAGAGAGCACATTGCAGTTGCCCAGGTATGAGATGATCAGTGCCTGAACAACGGCTGCAGGGATTCCTGATCGAGGAAAGGCCGCAACTGGCGCACAGCCCGAAATTGTGCAAGGGCTCACCTGGCCGCACCTGCCACCTTCCATACTGTAGCGTCTTGCCAAGACTCCCCCTGATGTTTTTCCTCCGTTTGCCAAATCTCCCCTCGATCCAAAGGTAGCCAGACTTGCTTCAGCATCCACAATTTGGGGGGTTGGACTTTTGAGGTGCTTCCAGAAGACACCTCCCTCCAGGGAGCTCTGACTTTGCTCTTTCCTCGCCAGAAAAATCAATAGGTTTCCTGGCCCTGCTGTTTATTCCTCCTCTGTTTCCTCAATGTTAATAAAGAGACTGGATTATTTAGATGTCAGGAGGAGGGACGGGGCCGTCCTCCTTGTATGGCAGGGATCAATTTCTAAAAGTCAATAGAAGGTGTTTCCAAGCAAACAGAGGTTCACAAGCAAGGGACTGTCACTGGGCCTGTAACAAGCCTCTCCCGGAAGAGCAGCAAGGGTGGACGAGGGGCAGGAGCCAGCAGGATGCCAAGCAAACAAGCCTTCCAAAGAGTTGGGGGCTCCTTGTTCTGAGACAGCCCAGAAGGTCCATGTGGGCAGGAGCTGGCTATGGAGCAGCATCAGCAGCCACGCAATTGTGCTCGACTCCATTGCAGATGGCCCCACCCTGCAACATGCCAGATGGAGGGTAATACTGGTTGTTCATTTCAAACACCTTAAGCTACTTTTTAAGGCTGCCTGTTCCCAAAGCAGGTTACATGAAGTTGGAGACACCGTACATTTTCAAGGTGATCAAATGTGTAGAGCTAGGTCGGTGCCGGAGCTGGGGTGTCAAAGGTGAATTGAAGACGGTTGTCGCAGCCATGTCACTGGTAGAGCCAAAGGGCAGGAGGAAATGCTTTAGAAAGGGGCAGCCAAGACCAGGGGCCACCCCAGAGAAGGCTCTGTCTTTGGTGCTTGTCCATCAGGCGGGTCTCCTGGCAAGCATCGATTAAGACTCCTCCCCAACCAGATCTTAGTGGCAGACTCTATACTGGGCAACTAAGCTAGCCCAGTGTTTTTAATAATGCCACAGAAGTAACCACTCCAGGTAAACAATTGCCTATTGATCTAATTGATTCAGAATGTCAACACATTTTGATACCAAAAATGGGCTATTGCTTGCAGGAATGACTCATTAGCTCAACAGGATTTTTCTAAATAAATTGGTCTATGCAAAAATGTCCCCTTTCTCCAAAGCACACAGAGACCATGTCATGCCTGGGTTCATACAAGATGTTTAAACTAACCTGAGTCAATTATTCTGTCATACACACACTAGTCCCCAGGCAATACAACATATTATGGCTTCCTGTGATGTTCATTCCCAGAATATGCTGAATCACTGTCTCTGCTGACATAAAACGATCATAAAACATTCTGGTTTTCTAAAAGCAATCTCTCTCTCCCTCCCTCCCTCCCAGAAGCAAAGATGATGGTCACTCTGAGCCTTTATATTGATGTGAAGGAGGAGACTGTACAGCCAGTTCTTCACTAGCTGGAGAAAGCTGGGAGCAAGTTCCAAGGGTTTCAATTATGGGCCGGCCCCTTTGCGCTCCTCTGCCTGCCCACTTCTCTGCCTAAGAGTGGCTGGTGGCGGCCTGGCCAGTCTCACACCAACCACTTGGTCAAGGCTGCCCAGGTCAGAGCAGGTGGGGAGGGGCAGTTCTCACTTGGTGCTCTTCCCCGCTTCCCTCCCCCTGGAACTGAGCTAGTCGAAGGTCTGCCCCTCCCTCCCGGCTTCATCCTTATGCGGGACGAGAGGGCTGGGGGCTCAGCCTTCTCCCCTGGAGGAGGGCGGATCCTTGGTGCTCCCCCTCCCCGGCCCTGGTCACAATGTTCAAATGGCCTAAGCTACGGGAATCCTTTGGGGGGGGGGTCCTGCAAGCTCTTCCCGCTGAAGCGCGGGAGAGCGGCTGGGAGTCTCGTTGGGCAGTCCGACTTCGGCCCTCGGTGGCACTGCGGAAGCGCGGTGAGGAAGGGGCGGCATCCCGGGCTGCGGGAAGCCGGTGCAGTATCTCTCCATCACTCCCGCAGGCGCGGAGCACTTCCTTGGCTCCGAATCCGCTGGAGGAAGAGCCATTCATCACCCGGGCCCCGTTCGGGCTCGGCTGCCAAGGCGCTCCGCAGCCTCTTCGGTGCCCGGCGCAGCCTGGCTGAAGGCAAGATGATCGATGCCCGGGTAAGGAGCAATCGATACCTTCGCCGAGGCCCTTGTCTGTCAGCCTGGCATTGTGTGGACTAATTAGATGATAAAATGTGATGAATGTGTATTAAAGTCAACTTCTCCCTGTTAGCACTCCAGGGATCCTTCCCATTTTCTCACTGACCTTTAGATCTCAGCTTTATTGTACGTGAATGCAATTAAATCCATTTGTCAGATATTTGCATTGCGTCGGCTTGTTCAGAATTCAATTAGTCAGTGTCACTTTCCTGTCCTTGGAGCCTGGGCCAGAAGAGAAACAGCCGCTGCTTTTCAAAGAGCTGCGTTAAAATAGGAGCCTCAAAGCCCTGCTGGACGGGAGTCCGGCCCACGACCCCCCCTCCCCGCCCGATCCCACAACGAGGCAGGAGGGGAGGAAAGAGGAAAGGAAAGAGGGAGGGAGAGAATGCCAGCATCACCCAGATGGTGCCTGAAAGCTGGTCTCACACCAAACCTTGGTTTGTAAAATCATAGTCTCGGGCAAGGGGATGCTGGCGGGGCTCTGCCCCCGGGACCTCAGAGGGAGGAAACTGGGGCAGAGAAGAGGCAGGTGTGACCCAGAGTAGCTTCAACAGTAAGACGGGCAGCATATAAGTTTAATAAATAAATAATAAGGTACCACTATTGGCGTTTGGATGCTCCTGGCTCTGTGCCGCGGCCTTTTAATTGCGGCCGATACAAAGAGAGCCTGGCGTAGAACAGATGTGTGGATTTTTCTTGGGGGGTTCGTTAGGAGTTACACCAACCCCTACAAAATGTACGGTTTTTTTTTAAAGGAAGGGGGGCTTGAGTTTGAACTGCTGCTGTGTTAAACATGTACTCCCTCTCCCTCCGTCAATACCTTCTGCCTTTCCTCAATGGGACGGACCCCACCAAGAACGGCCACACCTGAGCTCCCTGCTGAGGGAGGGGCAGGCCTCTCTGGTGCTGACTTAGCTTCCTCTGTGCCACCTTTGCCACAGCTACTTGGAGCAAGGCCGGATCTCCTGCACCGGACGGGACCAAAGCCGGCCAGGCCTGGCTCCTGGGGGCCCAGCCGTTCCCCAAAGGAGGGCGCCCATCCCCCCTCCCCCCCCCTCCTGCAGCAGAGAGAGAAGCTTTCCTGCTTCTATTATCGCAGGGAACCTCTCAGAGGCCTGGATTGCAGGGCTTGCTTTGCAGCCCTCAGACTTGTCTCCTCCGTTGGCAGATCTCTGGAAATGGGCAGGTGAGAACCCTGCTCCCAAAGCACCTCAATGGCAGAGCATGCTGATCAGTTGGGAAGAAAAAGAAGGCACCCCCTTCGCTCCTCCCTCCCCATGGTCCCTTTTGCCTGGCCTGGGCTCCCTGCTGACTTTACAGTCCCTTGGAGCAGAACTCCGAAGGAAGCCAGCTCCACCTGCAGTTGGGATGATCCCAAATTGGGAGGCAGGGCTCTTTGCTCTCCCCCTCTCCCTTGGGGGCTTTCTTAGGCTTCTGGGGGTATTTCTGGGCTTCTCAATGGGCAGACATGTTCATCAAACACAAAGAAAATACAGGCACTCAGCCTAGCCCAGGATTCAGGACAGGCTGTTGGCCTCTTCCTCAACAGATACTGAATAAGAGTTGGAAGGGACCTTGGAGGTCTTCTAGTCCATCTCCTGTTCAGGCAGGAGACCCTTTACCATTCTGGGCAAATGACTGTCCAGTCTCTTCTTAAAAACGTTCAGTGATGGAGCACCCACAATATGCCACAGCATAGCTGACCTTGGAAGCCAGACAGAGGAGGAGACGGTGAATCCAGCAGAAGGTTTTAGCTCCCTGCATTTTCTCTTTCTAGAGACATTTGTTCCAAAACAATGTATTTTATGCAGTGTCATGACTCCCAAGCAAGGTGGGGACACACGTCTCCCCAGCCCCTTTGTCATGTGACGCTACGGCTATGGGTCACTCTCAGAGACAAAATGCCTTTCAGATACTAAAACCACCTCAATACTATGACTATGGAGAGGTCAGGGCCCCCCAACATTATAGCTCTCCATGGAGATTGGAGGGGGGGGTGCTTGTGGCAATTGAGGGGCCTTCCAGTGCTGCTTGTGTGTGCCAAGGTGGGTATGACTCTAATAGTAAAGAAAATGGCAAGCATGGCTACGAAGCCTGAGGATATTGTTGGATCCTATATTGGCTGAGGATCCCACCTAGAGGTTCCCTGTAGATGTTAAATGGTTAGCAAAAGAAGAGAAAAAACCCTTTAGAAGAGAAAAGGGTTTTTCTGGAGAACTTCCCAAAGCCCAGAAGCAGAAGGACTCCTGCCGTTCCCTTTGCTGGGAAGTGGGCTGGCCTCCCTCCTGCCACCTGGGGCATCTGCATGATGTTGCTGAGCCTTTGCAGGGAAGGCAGGCGGCCCTTCCAGGTCAGACGGCCAGCCGATGCTTTCTCTAGGTCAGAGGAACCCTTCCGTCATCCCTGGGAACAGCAGGTCCACCCACCCTCCTCCCTTACAGGCAACTGGAAAAGGTCATGGGAAGCTGCAAAGGGATGCAAACACCAAAGAGACCGAGCGGAGACTCCGTTGGCAGCTGATCCCATCAAAAGCAGCTCAGCCAGGTGAAAAGGAACCAGAAGAAGAGCTGCAAATCTGTCAGAGATTCTGCCATGGGGAACTCGCTGAAGGTGGAAATTCTTCTGACCTTTCCAAGATTTGGCATTGACCCCAGAGCAACATAAGATCATTTCCTGAAGGTCAGGCAGTTCTTAAGGCTGGCCAGCTAAAGCGTGGAGCTGTTCGTTCTGGGAATGCTGCAGCTCTTAACGGCTGTTAGAGCCAGGGAAGGAGGCAGCAGCTGGGGTGAACAGGGGTGGACACATCAGATTTCTGAGCAAAAGCCCAGGAAGACACACACCCCCAGCACTCCCTAGGTAGGTAGACATGTTACAGCAAAAGGAGCAGTGAGTGGGGCTCCTTGGGCTGCTGCTGGGTTGTTCAGTATGCCTGGGATATCCCAGCCTCATCCTGAGGGGAAACAGTGTGAAGAAACGTTGAATGTGAAACATGGAAAGCCAAAAATGACTAGGGACAAACCAAGATGGTTTACTTGTCTCTGAAAAACACGCACAGGCCTTCCTGTACTCCTGCAGATGTTCTGGGAGGCTTTCCGGCAGACTTGGAGACCCCCATGGGCCAGAACGAGCAGCCACTGTGGGAAGGATCCTCTAGTCTCCTCTCGTGTCATCCACTCTCTGGTGGCCACAGTTGCCTTGACCTCCTCAGCAGCATCTTCCTGCCCCACCTCTTGAGCCCCCTTGTGGCTTCGCTTCTTCCTTTGTGGTCTCTTCTTCTCTGACTTCGACTATCCTGCACAGTTTTGGCCCTGGATTCTTTGTGGTCTTATTTATGCCAGCTTTTATATTCTTGGAGTGTCTTGATTTAGGGATCTATCAAAGTTTCCCTTTCCTCTGAGGTTAAGGGCCCCATGATCAGTGCCCACTTTTTTGTGGCAAAGGCTCGGGTCACAAACATAACTTTGTTGGCAACTGGAGAATAAATCTGCTTTTTCTTCTTTCCTGAAAAAGGCTGCCAATTATCCAAGAGGAGCTCTTCAGTCAAGAGTGCTTTGTCCACAAAGGTTCCTGCCTTATAATATCTTGCTTAGCCTCTCCAGGTGTCCCCAAAGTGACTTTTTTCATTTCTGGGAGGGGCCCTGGGGTAATGAGAGGGTCACAGCCACATAGAAAAGCCCCCAGACCCGAGGCACTCTGGCTCTCAGATTCAGCAGAGCAGCTCTTCCAGGAATAAGAGAAGGGTGCTCATTTCAAGAAAGGGGGGCTGTTCCCTGGAGAATGGTGAGAACTGCATTTCAATCCTCCAGGATATTGCAAAATAAACTTGAAGCAACTGAAAATCAGCTCGCAAATCCTCCTTGTTAATAGTGGTCGCTTGTTAAAGCCCAGCTTTTCAAGATCACTTTGATCGTCTGGAGAGGTGAGGAAGAATTGGGTTACGTTTTAATTTTTGACAGCTGCTTAGAATGTCATTTTTGAGTGAACAATATTTCACCCAATTTCACTTTTGTTATTTTTAAATCTGATATTGTATGCTGCCCAAAACCTCTTTGCATGAGATGGGCAGTTATAAAACTTAGATAGACAGCAGACAGACAGTCAGATAATAATACATAAATGAATAAATATTAGAGCTTTGTCTCAAACATCCTTATAATTGAGGGTGCCTCAGCAATATAAGTGCACAAAATGCTTTGCCTTAACCCAATAAAGTGATTAAAGGATAAAGAGCTAAAGAGGCAGAGGTCCCAAAAGACCATAATCATAGAATCAGAATCAGAATAGAGCGGGAAGGGACCTTGGAGGTCTTCTCGGCCAGCCCCCTGCACAAGCAGGAGCCCCTATACCATTTCAAACAAGTGACTGTCTGGTCTCTTCTTAAAAGCCTCCAGTGATGGAGCACCCACGATTTCTGAAGGCAACTTCTGTCCCACTGGTTAATTGTCCTCACTGTTAGGAAGTTTCTCCTCAATTCCAGGTTCCTTGATTAGTTTCCATCCATTGTTTCTTCCATTGAATCATGGAATCCATGATTGGAAGAAGGGACCTTGGAGGGCTGGAAGGGACCTTGAAGGTCATCTAGTCCAACCCCCTGCCCAAGGCAGGAGTCCTTGTACCATACCAGACAAATGGTTGCCCAACCTTTTCTTGAAAACCTCCAGTGATGAAGCACCCACAACTGTGGGTCAGGAAATTGCTCCTTATTTCCACGTTGAATCTTTCTCTGATGAGATTACCCAACTGCTTCTTGTCTTGCACCCAGATGCTATAGAGAATAAATCGCCTTCTTCTCTGTAACAGCTCTTCAAGTATGGGAAGGCTGCTGCCATGTCTCCCCTGAGCCTTCTCTTCACTAGGCTAAACATACCTCGTCCCCTTAGCTTTTCATTGTGTGATTCGGCCTCCGGATCCCTTATCCTCTTTGTTGCTCTTCTCTGCACTCTTTCTAGAGTCTCAACATCTTCTTTTCTCAGGGAAACCCGAACTCGATGCCGTATTCCAAGTGCAGCCTCACTGGTGCAGTATAGATCAGAAATATCACTTGTCATGATCTTGAATTAATCCTTCATTGGCTTTTTTGGCAGCTGCATCACATTGCTGTGATGCAGCCGTGCATCACAGCAATGTGATTCCCTTAAGGGAGTCTTCTGATGCACTCCCTTAAGCTGTGATTCACCAGAAACCCTAGATCCTTCTCATAGTTACTGCTGTTGAGCCAGGTACCGCCTACTGGTATTCTGTAACTATGCATTTGATCTTCACTGCCTAAGTGTAAAACCTTACTTTTCTCACCA
The DNA here is from genome assembly GCF_059756535.1 of Pantherophis guttatus. NCBI lineage: Eukaryota > Metazoa > Chordata > Lepidosauria > Squamata > Colubridae > Pantherophis > Pantherophis guttatus. The sequence goes on from NC_142076.1 coordinate 1,617,635, forward strand.
CCGAATTGCATTTCATTGGATAGAGTCTGATGTTCAAGTCTAACAAGATCCTTCTGAGTCTTGAATCTATCTTCTGAAATGTTGGCTATTCCCCCCAGCTTGGTGTCATCTGCAAATTTGATGAGTTCCCTTCAATCCCCTCATCTAGTTGGGGATGTTGAAGAATACTGGACCTAAAACAGGACCTTGAGGTACCCCCACTCCATGCTTCCCTCCCATGTAGATGTTACCCATCTGGTCCTGGAGATTTGAACTCATCCAAAGCAGAGAGGTCTTCTCTTATCAATTCCTTGCCTTCTTTGACTTTCATTCCTATTCTGTCCCCCACAGCACTGCTTTTTCCAAGGCAGGGTTACCCCAGCCCATAGTTTATGTTCCTGCATCATCCAGGCAGCCATTGCAGAGAGGCCCAGTATGTGCCCTGGCAAGCAAGCAAGCAAGCAAGCGCCAGCTTCCCCCACCCCCAATCTCAACCTGTGCATCTCTGCCTTCCATAGCATCAATCACGGCCTCTGCCCCTTTGATAGCTCTATTAAATCCTCAAGGAGAGGCTCGGAGCAGCCCCAGAGCAGACGTCTCTGCTGTCAGTAGATCCTGTGCCGCCGCAGCAGCATCAATATTCTCTTGACGAAGGCAGGGAGCGCCCGACGGCCAGTGGCCTTGGGGTACTGCTTCGCTAAGAGGCAGTGGGCGCCCAGATGAGAGGCAACTGGACAGCAGTTGCTGCAGCCGCTGCCTGGCCAGATCCCTGCTTTTCCACTATCATCACCCCCGTCCTGCCAGGTCCAACTTGCAATAAAAGTAGGGGTGTTCTGGGTTGGGGGGGAAGGCAAAGGCCTCCTGGGAATTACAGCCAGCTCATGAGAGGCCCAAGGAATTATATCGGGGAGAGGCCGGAACAATCGGAGACTTTGCATGTTGTCAAAGAGCCCAATCAAGGACGAAATCAGGGTCTTCTTAAGGATAAAAAATGGAGATTAATTGCCTTGGGAAATTCACATTTCTCTGCGGTAAATGAGGAGAGAACATGTTAATAGGTTCCCTTATGAGACAGCTTTCTAGGGTTTCTGGTTAATGGGAGTAACAATACGGCATTTTAGCAAAGAGATTAAAATCTGGCATTCTGCACCTCCGGTTGGAATGGGCCAGTTCAGATACCACAGTCAGCAAACTATGGCTTATGGCTTAGTGGGATCTGTGAATTGAGTCAATTGTGGCTTATTCAACAAAAGGCTTAGGGTAAAGTATGTAACCCTCTCAGCATTACACCTGCTGGCTAAAGACACCTGGAACGTGAGGAGCCACTTTGGTTTTTAAACTGAACCTTTTTTACAATCATAGGACCACAAAATTTGGGGGTGTGTGTGGGGGCACCCTGGTTCAAGTGCAGTACTGCAAGCCGAATCTGCCCACAGCCAGCAGTTTGATCCTGACTGGCTCAAGGTTGACTCGGCCTTCCATCCTTCCAAGGCCAGTAAAATGAAGACCCAGATTGGGGGGGGGGGCAAGAGGCTGACATTATAGATTGAAAATGACCTAGTCCAGAGCCAAATGTTACTCCGCAGCCATCTAGCCTTTCCTTTAGACCCTGGTGAATTGGTCCCAATGCAGGCCGCCTAATGAAGGTCTGCTTGCTTGTAACTTGTGTGTCCCAAAGGTGCTTTTTCAAGAGGCAACTGGACTTCCTTGTTTTTGTTTGAAGAAGTTTTGCTTCTCATCCAAGAAGCTTCTTCAGCTCTGACTGGATGGTGGGGAATGGAAGGATTTATATTCCTTGTAAACAGCTGGTCATTTGCATTCTTTTGAATACACAGAATATAAATCCTTCCATTCCCCACCATCCAGTCAGAGCTGAAGAAGCTTCTTGGATGAGAAGTGAAACGTCTTCAAACAAAAACAAGGAAGTCCAGTTGCCTCTTGAAAAAGCACCTTTGGGACAACCACGACCTGGATGATGGAGAATTTCCATAGACGTTTGTAATTGGTTTGTTGGAACAATCCTGAGCAATTCCATCCCATCTGCTGCATGTAGGGCTCCATTCTGGACCCCCAATACAGTACCTGAAGGCAAGAATTGCATTGCCCTGCAGCCTTTCTTTCTCCAGGCTGAACATTCCCTGTGCTTTTAACGGTTCCGTGTAAATTTTTCCTTCCAGAGCCATTGTCACCCTGGTTGTTCTCCAGACTTGCCTTGTCAACATCTTTCTCAAATAATGGGATGGGATGGGAGAATGGAATGGAATGGAATGGAATGGAATGGAATAGAATAGAATAGAAAAGCTGTTTTCCGGAAAATATGACCTACTCTGAAAGTAAGCCCTAGCTTGATTTTGCATGTGTGCCCAACATACGCCCTACCCCCAAAATAAGCCCTACTTAAGACCCCGCCCACTCCAGGGTGCACAAGTAAAAATTAAGCTAAGGTGAGGATGGGGGGTGGAGCGGTCCTACTACTTACCTTCGGACAGTTGCAGCCAGGCCTCACACACCTCGGCCCATTTCTTCTGCAGCCAGCAAGGCTTTCCTGAAGGCCTCTGTAGCTGATAACAGAGCTGCAGAGGCCTTCAGGATGGCCTTGCTGGCCGAAGACGTTCCTGAAGGCCTCTGACAGCGAAAAGGAAGCCGGGGGCAATGCACGCAAGTGAGGTGAGTCAGTGGACAACATCCCCCCAGAAAATAAGACCTGGTGCCATTTTTGATGGCAAAAAAAATATTAGACAGGGTCTTATTTTGGGGGGAAACACGGTAGGCTAGGCTAGGCTAGGCTAGGCTAGGCTAGGCTAGGCTAGGCTAGGCTAGGCTAGGCTAGGCTAGGCTAGGCTAGGCTAGGATAGGACAGGACAGGACAGGACAGGACCTTGGAGGTCTTCTAGTCCAGCCCACTGCTCAAGCAGAACCTATACCATTTCAGATAAATGATTGTCTAGTCTCTTCTTAAAAACCTCAAAATATGATGCTCAAAACTGGACACAATAATCCAGATATGGATGACCAGTGCAGAAAGGAGGGGAATGATTTCTTTCAAGCATGACATGGTGTTTCTGGCTTTGCAGCCAAGGATTGAATTTTCTCAGCGTTACCGCTCTGTTGTTTTCTGTTCTGTTTTTGATCCCCCAAAACATCTAGATCCATTTTATATGCTCCAGGAATGGTTTCCCCCCCCCTCTCCGTCCTATTCTGATGCTTTTAACTTCTCCTACATCAGCGTGTCCTCTACAAATTTGATATTCATATATTCTAATCTCTGATTTCAAGTCACATATAGAGATGTTAAACAAAAAGGGCTAGAATAGATCATAGAAGCCTCGGCCCCTTCGGCTTCCAGCCTGATTTGCACCTGGCCACAACCTCCGGTTGGCCGAAGGGGCTCAGGAAGTGCCGTGTCCATCTGGAGCCAGCAGAGCCCCTCCCCCCCCCACACACACACTTTGCCGTCTTCTCTGCTAAAATCTCAGGATAGACTTCAGTGAACTTGAGGTATGCTACGTCCACGGCCTGCCCACAGTCAACTAAACTGGCAACTGTGCCAAAAGAGATGAAATTGCTAAATCATGATTTCTTATTGCTAAACCCAGACTGACTCCTGCCAAGCAACACATTCTTCCCTAAAAGCTTACAACCCAGCCAACTGCTGGGACATCTTATAGTCAGAAGAGGACAGAATACCAGAGTTGGAAGGGACCTTGTAGGTCATCTAATCCAACTGCCTACTCAAACAGGAGATCTTACACCATTTCTGAGAGAGGGCAGTTCAGTCTCTTCTTGAAAGCTTCCAGTGATGAAAGTTCCCACAGAGCTTTGCTTGGTATCAGCATTAGGTGGTGGGTCAGCAGGTTCTCCTCTCTGAAGATAGGAACAAGGAGAGCTAGTTTGGCCTAGTGCAGGGGTCTGCAACCCACGGCTCTGGAGCCACATGTGGCTCTTTCATCCCTCTGCTGTGGCTCCCTGTCACTCAAAATATGTGTCACAACCACCAATGTACGGCACCCGCTGGCACGCGATTCATTGAGCTTTTCAACCCATCTTTTTTTTCGGAGTTCAAAATGTTTTTGTTGCATGCAGAAATAAAAAATTTGCTTTCTCTGTAGCAATTCATTGATTTATAAATGTGATACACTATATTTTTTTTATACAGAGCATAAAGGTAAAAAACGATATATCATTTTAGATGTCAAAAGGGTTTTGTGGCTCCCGGTGTTTTCTTTTCTGTGGGAAACGGGTCCAAATGGCTCTTTGAGTGTTTAAGGTTGCCGACCCCTGGCCTACTGGTGAAGGCCCCAGGCCAGAAAGTGGGAGTCCATGAGATCAAGTCCCACCTTTGACATGAAAGCTGGCTGGGTGACCTTCAGCCAGGCCAGGCCCTCTTTCTTAGCCCAACCCACATCACTGGGCTCTTGCTGTGAGGAAAATAGGAGGAGGAGGAATGTGTGTTGGAGATGTTTACCACCTTGAGTTATTTATAAAATTGAAAAAGTGGGATATAAAAAAACACATTTTCCCTCCAATCCCCTGGGAGGATTGGACATCTTTCCTTATTTCTCAAAAGTCGCAACAAGAGGCTCTGGGATGGCATCTACATGCTCCTTCAAGGTTTTGTGGGTGCAGTTGGTCTGGTCCTGCCAGCCTCATTTGCTCACAAGCCCCCAGGGCTCCCTGACCAGCGGCCACCTCTCTTCCTTCCTTCCTTCCTTCCTTCCGACAATTTTTCCACTCAGGTAACAGTTCTCCTTCAGGAAGGGTTTAAAAACTCTGTGCATGCCTGTCACCCGTTTCTACCAGCCCTTCTTTTTATTACTGGCATAGCCCGAAAGAACCCTGGCGGTTGCTCTTAACTCTTTTATCCTGCTCATTCGAGGATGTGAATTGAAGTAATCCTTTTCTGTGTAACTTAAGAAATGATGCTGAACTAATAAAGATATTTTCCTTTTCATTTTGCAACTTCTCTCAATATGGCAAATTCTTGCTCATAAGCACTCTTTCCTAGAGATGCACTCTGCCTAACAGTACTCTACTGGTCTGGAAGAAAGTCTTCATTACAAGAGCTGGAAGGGACCTTGGAGGTCTTCTAGTCCAACCCCCTGCCAAAACAGGTGACTTTATACCATCCCGGACAAAAATGGCTGTCCAACCTTGATCATGGAAAGTAATTTTCTGTTTTACTCTGCCCTGGTCAGATCTCATCTGCACTACTGCATCCATTTCCAGACACCACGTTCAAAAGGACAGTAACCAATTGGAATGAGTCCGGAGGAAGTGGGGCCCAATGGAGAATGGCCAGAAAGATCTGGGTATGTTTAGCCTCCAGCTGAGAGCCTTGTGAGAGAGAGGATGGCGGTCTTCAGACAAGAGTGGTGGAGGGTTCTTGCTAGAGAGAGGGGAGGAGGGAGGGAGCTAGGGAGCTTCTTCTCTTATTCTATTGTTCTGGAATGCAGGACCAGGGTCTGCAAGGAATGACGTTCAGCCTAGACATCAGGAGAAACTGGCTGTCACCTGAAACGGTGAAGTCTTCTTTTCAATTGGCAGAAGATGCCCCGTATGATTGCATGACCTCTGTAGAGGCCATAAAAGCGAAAGAAATAAGAATTGCCCCAGGGGATCCCGCCCCGAGAGGAGGGTTGGACTCAATCTGAAAGCCTTTTCTAGCTCTGTGGCTCCTTCATTAGTGCCAGGACAGGTTGCTTGTTCTCAGGGACCAAGATCCCGGGGGTGGGGAGGGAGGTGTGTCTGGCACCACTGGAATTTCAAGCTGAGGCTGTCTGGTTGAGGAAGTTGTTTCAGGAGCAATAAAATAATGATTCCAGGATCCATAACTTGACAGTCCTCAAGGCTCATGATGGTACCTTGGATCCTGGTCCCTCATGATTTTAAAGGATAAAAATCAAACATGACAAATCACAATATTTTCAAATATGCTGGCAAATTGTCCATTTGGTTAAAATCCCATCCTTCCGAGCAGCCTGGACCTCTCCATGCTCTCCTGCTCCACTGGAACCCAGTGAGAAGTTCAGCACTGATCTTTCCCCATGAATTCCCACCTTGTACCTCATGATTACACGATTATAATTTGTATTCAAAAACTTGTCTTGTGCATAGCACAGCAGTATTGGCACATCACACAATTACTCAAGAAGTCATTAGTGACAAAAGGTATGTCTGATCTGGCATCCAGCCAGTTTCCCAGGGTGTGGGATTTTCACTAAACCACATCTGGCCTCCTTTACTTCTGATTTAATGGCCTTCTGGAAATCTCTCTCTAAATGGTGAAACTTCTGGGTTTTTAAACAAGCAAAGGATGGCAGTGGCAAAGTCCTGCCTCACCACAGAGCCCCCCTAGCCCAGGTAATGGCTATTCCTCACAGCGGCTAATGGGCCCAAGGCTAGGCTCCATATTGCTATTATTTTGGATGAATTATTGATAGAGGCCGAAAATAAGTGTAAAGGAGAACAGGGAGCCTGTGGAACAAGATAGAAAGTGTCTACAGGAGAGTCCATGAGTTTCTGGAGGGGAAACCCGGAGTCCATATTGTCCACCACTCTGATATTTGGAGGCAGTGGGGAATGGTACAAGGGAAGCAAGCAGAGATCTGGCCTTCAGACCACTCTCCAATATTAGGCTGCAGCCCCAAACGGCAGCGTCCTTCCTCAAGGGAGCACTGGCAACTTCAAGGATCTTCTGTCCCACAGCTGTAGAGCAGCTTAATGCAGGAGAGAAGACTCAGTCTAGAGTGACCACCTAGCAAGTATTTCACAGGAAACAGGGTTGGGGTCTTCTCCATGAAGGGAAGATGATCCCCGGAAGGAACCATTAGAACGGGGTTTGGTCCTCTGTGGAACCAAGACGATAGATGTCTCTCACCTCCAAGAAGAGCCTGTCCTTTTGTGCATCTCTCAGCCTGGTCGCCCTCTGCACCCCAAGCAGATGCTGAAAGGATGGAGCAGGAGAAAGGGGGCTCCCCACCCATGCTTGCCCCAAGATTCACTGGGGGAGATGAGGGACAATCCGGCTTCCTCTGCTCATTGCTTCAAATGCTGGTTCTCGTCTTTCAAGCAAAGCACAACCCTGCGATTTGCAGGAGAGGCTCTTTTTTTTTCAATAGCATTTTATTAAGTTATAAGATAAAATAAGATACAAAATACAAAAGTAAATAGGAAATCAGTGGGGGAAAGGGTGGGGGAAGAGAAGTGAGGAAGGGTTGGGAAAAAGAAAAAGCAGCATTGACTTCTGACTGACTCCCTCTGTGCAGTAGAATAAAGCATTAACATCAAATCACACCTTTTTGTTTTTTTCATAATAATAATTTCATAATAATAGATGCTTTCTATAAGCATCTATCAATCTCATTGGTAAAATCCAAAATCAAAGTTTCATTCTTTTCCACTTCAAGCACAAAGTTCAAAAGCTTTGTCTCCGTGGGGAAACAAAAGTACTAATATTCCTTTCTTTAGTCAAAATAGTCAATTCTGCCATTTCAGCTTCTGCAGCCATTCACAGGAGACTCTGAGCATCTCTGCCGAGTCTCCCAGGCCATACCTGGTGGTTCCTGGGTCCTCTCATGGGCCCAGCAAATGCTTTCTCCAAAGACCTGTTTTGGCCAGGGTGACTTAATTCTCCTGCCCAGCACGATGGCTTGAGCATTGAATTGCCGCAGTATAATTTGTTGGAGATGTTTTATTATTTTTGTGTTGGTTGTTTTGTGTTGATCGGTTTGGTTTAGTTTTTCATTCAACTGGACACTGACGTGATCCACTTTTGAGACAGTGGCTATATAAATTAAATAAATCAGAGAAAACCAGCTGAATTGCAGAGTTTTTTCCATACGACTCAAGGTCACACCAAGAAGATGCCCCCTCAATTAACATGTTCTTGGCATGTCCACTTAATTAACAAGGGACTTACCCTGCAATTACAGGGAGGGACCAAGATGGGACCAACTGCAAGGCCTGGATTTTTCAATCGTGCTTGTCTCTGAATTACCCAGAATTCCAGTGATGAGCTTCCCAAGGTATTTGAATCATTTTTTATAAATTGTCTTACAGTTTTCTGGATCCTGGCACTGCCCCAGGCTCTTTGACACACTAAGATATTACAATCCTAAATGCAGTGTAACATTATCTTTTAAAACAACTTAAAAAGGGGGGCCTACCAGGCCTGGTAGCTCAGCAGACTAAAAGCATTGTGATCAACACCAGCTGTCTGCAATTACTGTAAGTTCGAATCTCACCAGGCTCAAGGTTGACTCAGCCTTCCATCCTTTCTAAGGTAGGTTAAATGAGGACCCAGTTCGTGGGGGCAAACTTAATTGAGCACAGCAACCGGATCATGACTCGATGGACAAGACTGACTTTTTGCCCCCCAATCCCTCCCTTTCCGATCCCCAATTATCTGCTTCTCATTGGCTATCTTCCAAGTCACTCCACTGACTTCTTATCTCGTCATTTCACAGGAATGTCTCCCCCCTCCTCATTTCCACGATGACCGGGCTTCAAAGGGATTTAGCAGGCAAAAGTTCAGGGCTTATCTCTCTCCTCTCTATGCCAGCGGTGAGACGCTGACACTGACTTTGTATAAATATACAAAAGAATGAAGGCTATTGCTTAACGCATTGTAAGCCGCCCTGAGTCTCCGGAGTAGGGCAGCATATAAATCAAATTAAAAAAAAAAATCCTCACAGAATAAAATACACTCAAGGACAATCCTTTTCAATCCATTATGCAAAATTCTATCTATCTATCTATCTATCTATCTATCTATCTATCTATCTATCTATCTATCTATCTTTAGCCAGGTTCTTCCTACGTAAACCAAGATTTTTATGCAGCCCTAGTTCAGTGAAATCCCAAGCCCTCATAGGACTAGACATAAATAGGGACTATATTCAGTCTGGACATATCTGGTGTACAGCAATTCAGTATCATCTCTATATGCTCTCTATATACGACTTCAGCAACAGAATGGTCAATGCCTGGAATGCACTACCTGACTCTGGTTTCTTCCCCAAACCCCCAAAACTTTAACCTTAGACTGTCTACTGTCAACCTCACCCCATTCCTAAGAGGTCCTTAAGGGACGTCCATAAGTGCACCAGCGTGCCTACGGTCCCTGTCCTACTGTCCCCATTTATTCATATCCATTTCATGTATTCATAACCATGTTTATACTTGTATCTGTTATCTTATACATGCTTGACAAATAAATAAATAGATAATAATAATAATGTCTTTGATCTTCTTTGAATAATTTAGTATCTACCTGTTGGGGTCCTTGAACGTGCCAATTCATGATTGGAACCTCCTGAATTGGAAGATCATTTGGAAAACTTTTATTTCCCGTTTATTCCTTGTCTGTTTCCATCTTCAATTTCTTAAAGTCATAACTGTAATAACGCTTCTTGTCTCTTCTAACAACTTTCTGAAGCGTGCTAAATTCCTCCCCGAGATCCTTGTCTCTCTCGTCTGACTTCTCCGCTCCTCTTGGCAATTTCCACCATCTGTTCTGATACGCTGTTTGCTTTTTGCTGGTTTCTTGGACTTTGGCAGGTTCTTTAACACCTTCTTTGATTTCATTCCGGAGTTCCTGTCAATGAAGTTCAGGACCTCAAAGGGATTCCTGACAAAAGTGGTGGGGACCATAGCCTGGGAATTGGCTGGATTTCTTCCTCTTTAGTTTGACTTGGAGCTTGTTCGTCTGTGTGAGCAGTGTGTGATTTGTCCCACAGTCCTTCCCTGGCCATGTTTTGTTATTATAACTGAGTCCTTCCATCTGCTTCTGTCAATGATATAGTATACTTGAGTTCTGCGTGCTCCCTTGGGTGATTTTCATGCATATAAGCACAATTTGGTTTTTGAAAACTGTATTAGCAATGCAGAAATCATTAGATTACAAATCATTGAATTATGAATCATTCTCCGTCTTCCTGTTAGTTTCTTAAGCCTCCCATCTCGAGAGTGTTTTCCTCTTCCGCAGGGCCAGTTTGGGCATCTCTGGCCATAAGTAGCAGGTCTCACTTGCGGCTTCTATCGATTTCACATTGAACTTGATAATAAAACTCACCTTCTCTTCTTCTGCATCAGTGATTGCAGCATAAAATTGGATAATTGTCCTGCTAAGGAAGCTTTAACTTGTCCATGAATCTTGATTGACATTATTTGGTTGCTGCCTGTTGTACCCAAGTACTGTTTTGTTCAATCCCCCCTGGGGATGAAAGCAACCTGCTCCTTCTTGGCTTTTCACGTCCTGAGAAGTAAATAGTATATGTTTCTGACTGAAAGTGGCCAATTCCAGCCCCTTTCAATTCACAGAGAGGTCGACAGGCAGCTGGTTCATTTCATACTTCACTGTCTTGATCTTTCCTATCTTCATGTTGCACCAAGAGCTCTCTGAGAAATTGAGAAATAAAAAGAACTTTTAAAAAAGTTGAAAAGTGGGAGGAAGCACATAACAAAATAACAGGACACAGCCAAATCTGCAAGGATGCAGCTAGAAAGGCTAAGCTCAAAATACCAAAAATAAGGGGATCTACCTGGTATGTCCCAAAAAGTCAAGGAAACAGTGGGAGCACAAGCTGGAGACGAGGGCATGATGCTGAAGGTGACAGAGAGAAGCTGAACGAATTAATTTCTTAATTCCCACTTGGCCTTTGTGTTTTCTGAAGCACCATTTTGGTGTGGTGGTGAAGGCACCAGGCTAAATACCAGGGGATGGTGAGTTCTACTTCCATCTTAGGTACAAAGTCAGTTGGATGGTCTTGGGCCAGTCATTCTTGCCGAGCCCTAGGAAGAAGGGAAGGGCAAGTCCTTTCCAAACAATGCTGCCAAGAAACTTGTCCAGACATTAACTTGTCAGAATTGGCACCGTGGGCAGCAGAAGAGAAATGTAATATGAAATGATGTCTTGGCCATTGGCATCTGCCTCCAGCATCTTCCTATAAGTCCTATAAAATGTTATTAATTAATTTAACTAATTTGACATGGACAACCATACAAATTCAAAATTAATATCTACCTAGTGTGCACTCTCTCTCACACACAATATATATATGTAGCTGCTTGCAGCATTATAGAACCAGAAGGTCCTTCCTGCTGACTTCCTGTAGGATCTACTTCCCTCCCTGCCAGTTTTCTAGTTAATCCACAAGCACAAACGATGACTTGTCCGGGTCTCCAGGCTGGCTTTTGTGACAGCTGTGTACCTTTCAGGAGCTACAGCCAGCCTATACACACACACACACCCTGGGCATGCCACAAAGGCCCCCACCTACAGAATTCTGTGGCTCGGGGGAGGGGGGATGTTATTTGCTGTCACCTGTTCTGTCTGTGATTTGAAGGACCGTTTCTCCCCCATTACATCCACCTGGCCCCCCAGGTTCAATTAGGGATTGCCATCTGACAGGACCACAAAAAAGGACTTTCTTGGTGGTGGCCCCTCCTTTATGGAGCAACATCCCCCCCCAAGGGATGGTTGCTCCATTCTCTGCTTTTCCCAAAGGCCCTAAAAACCTGGTTTGTCAGCACATCTGGGGACCCCAAATGGAGCCAATCAAGTGGTTTGATCAAGGGGCTTCTTTTAATGGGTTTTATTATATGGTGGAGTTTTAAAATGTTGTAAGTTGCCTGGGTCATCTGGGTGCAAATTGGGTGGCTATATAAATCTACTTAATCAATAAACAATAAAAGAAATAAAAGAAAACCTTATTTGAAGAAAGAGAGAAAGAGCAGATGACAGGAGGGAGGGGACCCTGCCTCGGCTGCTTCGTTAAAAAGCAGCGGGGGCTTCATCGTAGAATTCCCGGGAATCCTGGGAGCCCGCAGAAGGACACGGGGAAGCCCGGGGGTGGGGGTGGGGGGTGAAAGCGAGAGGAAAAGCGGAGCCGTGGGAGGGGCCTTTCCCCAGACAAGCGCAAAGGTCCTTCGGGGCCCTTTGGGAGGCTCCATCCCGGACCGGCCGGCAGCGCTTCTGCCCGGCGCCCACCGAGGGCTTCTGGCGTGCAGAGGGCGCCCCCTGGAGGGCTGCAAGCCTCGGCTGAGCGCACAGGCTCCGCTGAGAAGCGTCGGCGCCAAGGAGCCTTCGGAAGGGAAAGGCGGCCCGGCAGCCGCCCCAGCCCCGGCTGTCCCTGTCCCAGCTGGAGCTGGGAGCCTCTGTGGGGTCCGACCCCGACGGCCGCCTCTTTCTGGGACTCCCGTCTCGGAGCCCCCGCACCGCTGTTCCCACAACCCCCCCCCCCACGCCTGCTTTCTCAATCTCTCATCGCATCCCCGCTGCCGGCTCTGCCAAGACCCGGGCGCCGAACCTCACACGCGCACATACACGCGCAACCCTCAGCCGTGGGCAGCAACGTCCCTCATTTCCCACGGAGATCCTGATTTCAACACCCCGCCCGGTTTCCTACTAAAAGGCTGAGCTCCCCCCAATTACTCTCTCTTGCCCAGTCCTATTCCAGCTGCGTCCACGCGGGGGCAGCCGTGCAATAGCAACGCCACCGGCTGCTTCCTGTGCCCCCTCCCCCAAACTGCTCTTGTACCAGCCGAGGGCAAGCCAGCCTCCCCCCCAGAGCCCCCAGACCCTCATCCCTGGGGCCAGCTTGGCTTGAGCGGGCATTTGTTGAACTACTTCTTGAGTGCCTCAAAGGTGCTTTTTTCAAGAGGCAACTGAACTTTCTGGTTTTTCTTTGAAGATGTTTCACTTCTCATCCAAGAATTAATTTATACTATTTATTGAGTGCCCCCAATGCTCTGCTGCTACTCTTCCTCCTCCTCTTCCTCTTGGAGCAGCCTTGCCTAGGCCAGGGGCTGCCCTGCACTCTGTGGCAGGGCAAGTGGTTTAGCAAAGCTGGGTGCCCCAGAGAAGCTCTATACAGGAAGTCCTAGACTTACAACAGTCGAGTCATTTAGTGACCGTTCAAAGTTACAACGACACTGAAAAGGGTGACTTAGTACCATTTTTTTTCACACTTACAACCATTGCAGCATCGCCATGATCAAGTGATCAAAATTAAAATGCTTGGCAACTGACTCATATTTATGACGGTGGCAGGGTCCCAGGGTCATGTGATCCCCTTTTGTGACCTTCTGACAAGCAAAGTCAATGAGGAAGACAGATTCACTTTACAACTGTGCTATTGACTTAACAACTGCAGTGATTCACTTAACAACTTTGACAAGAACGGTTGTAAAATGAGACAAAACTCATGTAACAAATGCCTCTCTTAGCAACATAAATTTTGGACTCAATTGTCATTAAAGTCAAGGCTGTACTTTGTTGATCCTGTGAATTTGGGCATCTGTTTCAAGTTTTTCCTTCTCGGATGAAGCTTTGCAAATAGTTGTGATGGAAAGAAGGAGCATCTGTCAAAGAACGCATCCATGTCTTGCCCCAGAACAAACTCCTGAATTCAGGACACAGTTCAGGACACAACATCAAGAGGAGCACCCAGGCTCCTGCTCCTTTTGGCACCCAGATCCAGAAGCCTCCTATTCTGTGTGTTGTGGAAGCCTTGCTGAAGCAACTCCTGAGAAACAGAAACAAGTGTGCAAAGTGGGGAGTCTGGGAAAGGGGCTGGTGTGGGACTCACTTGTGAGGTGACCTTCAACCCCAGGGTCTTAACCCACCACCAACACAGGGAGGGTTGGGCAACGAGGGTCAATCTGAGTTCTGTCATGTTTTTGCCAGGGAGGGAGGGAGTGTCTGCCAAGACTAGGAGTGGGAGGGCTGTCCTGAGCTGGGCAGGCATGTCTCCCCTTGCCCCCCCCCTCGCCCCCCCCCCCGTCCCTCTCAGAAGGTGCTCAGCCTGAATTCTGTTATTCTGAATTTGGCCACCAATCAGGAAGAGCAGTGATTAGCCACTAGGTGACGCTGCTGCTTTTCCAACTGGCCACCGGCCTCTCTACTGGGTGCCCAGCTGGATTGGCTTTCCTATTCAATGCCAGGGCCGGATTTTGGGCGTCTGTTTCAAGTGTTTCCTTCTTGGATTAAGCTTTGCAAATAGTTGTGATGGAAAGAAGGGGTAGAGATCTTAGCAGGCAGAGGGGGCTGCAGCAGAGCCCCCCTGGGACAACTTGGTCAGGAGGCACAATCTCCCTTCTAAGGAAGAGTTCAGCACCCAGAGCATGGATGCTGGAAGATGAGGGGGCAACTTCGAGGAGCAACATTACCCCCTCCCCCCAGCTTCTATTTGCCATTTTCATGGCTCAAACTTCCTGCTAGAAGTGGCTGATTTGGCCTCAAGTCCTGTAAAAATCAGACCAACTTCAACTCTACTGTCTGTGGTCAGTAGAGTTCCGCTTCATGGAGAACAGCAGGCTTAACCCTAGCAAGACTAAGGGCTTCATGACCTCTGGATCTGGGGATCTTCCATGGTACTTCTGGATAAGGCTGCACTCCCCCAGAAAGAACCGTTTTGCAATTTAGGGATCTTCTTGGAATTTTGACTTCAGTTAAGGAGCAGGTAGAAATAATGATGTTTGCAGAGATGCATCATTAATTGCATCCATTTTTGGATCAAGAGGTCATGGTCACTCACTACAATGCACTCTAAATGGGGCTGCCCTTGGAGACCATCCAGAAACTGCCACTGAGCAGCATAGGTGCTCATGAGAGTACCAGAGTATGGCCATGTAATACCATCACTTTATGGGCTGCATTGGCTCCTAATCTACCGGTTTATGGATGCGATTCAGGGTGTTAGTTACTGATGTTTAGCCCAGAACCAGGTCATTGGCTGAGCCACACACCTCCAGTTATATCTGCCCATCCTGCAAGCTCCAATAGGGTGGGAGTTCTTCAGGCCCCTCTGTGAAAGAATGCCACCTGGTGGGCCCAGCAGACACACCACCTCTGCCCTGGTGCCTCTCCTTCAGGCAAGGCCCCTCTTGAGCCCAGATAGCCCCAACCCTGCTGTCCTTCCACAAAGGCTTGGAAACCTGCTTTTGCCCTGGACTTTGGGTCAGGATGATGGTTGAGCCTGCTTTTTTGATGGTTGAGATTATGATTATGAGTGTGATTGGAGTTGGCTTTCATACTTTCTAGCTTTACTTTTTGTTGTTTGTTTGTTTTTCAATATGTTCCTGCTTTATTTCTAGGTAAGCTGCCAATCACTCAATCAATCATCAATCAAGAAGGAACAAGAGGCCTTATCCTAACTCAGGCCTTCTCCTAAGGAACAGGGAGGAATTAATTGAATGTGGCATGTACCTAAGGAGAAAAGGGTCACAGAATTATCCTTGTTTCAACATCCAGAGGATTCGATGTTGCTGACCTGGGGCAGAAGGTGGCCAGGATTCAGGAGCTGGAAATCCTGAAGGTGAAACACCTCTGGGAAAGAGGGGAAATCACGTGAGATAAGAACCGAAGGCACAATTGCCAGCCATTGTGACTCTCAACGGCTTGTTGCGCAAGATCTTCTGGAGTCCTGGATGAAGAGGAGCAGCCGGAAGTCTCTAGAGCTGGACAGCAAGGTCCTGGGAAGCATTCCTGACTCTGCCCTGAAGAAGAGTGCAATGGAGCATGTGCAGACTAGCTCCTTCGGGTGCACTTCCCAAATCTTTCAATCCAAATTCTGCTCAGCAAACTTGGAACCCCTTGTGGCTTCTTCATTCAGCCCAGGTGGCTTCTTTGGAGACGGGAACGGTAGTGGAGTCAACCAGTTCTCCCATCAGAACCTGCAGCCTTTTTGCCCTTTTTAAATTGGGCAAGAAACTTTTATAGCACCCATTTCCTTTCTACTCTGGTGATCTTTCCAGCAAATGTCTCAGCATCTCCACTCCATGTCCAGTTTCATCCCGCATTGTCCACACCATCTATTATTATTATTATTATTATTATTATTATTATTATTATTATTATTATTATTATTTACTTTAATCATTAAACATGAAACTCAGTCAACTGAACATTCAAAAATGCATCAGAAATACCATTGACTGGTGCTAATAATTGATACGGGTTGCTGCCAGCGTCCTAGGTATCAACGAAGTAGCTTCATAAGATGTACGATGTTCCGAGTAGCAAGTTTTTTTGCAGTTCCGCTGATATTATTGCAGGAAGCTGCAATTTGTTGATGTATCTTATAAAATTCTTGGACATGGTACCAAGTGCCTCGATGACAATGGGTATCACTGTTACATGTTTCATCCATAACTGTGAAGTTTCAATGGCCAGGTTGCAATATTTCATGATTTTTTCCCGTTCTTTTTCTTCGACTCTGGCGTCTCCTGGTACAGCAATATCAATAAACTGTACGCTTCGGCCCTTGATAACCATGGTATCTGGCATGTTGTGTTCCAAATGACGATCTGTCTGTATTCAAAAGTCCCACAAGGTCTTCACCATCTCAGTTTCAACAACTTTTTCCACTTTATGTTCCCATGACTTTTCAGATATAGGTAGGGCGTATTTTTTACATAATGAGCAGTGGATTAATTTAGCAACTCAATCATGTCTAGCTTTGTAATCAGTTTGTGCAATTTTGCTGCATCATCATCATCATCATCATCATCATTATTATTATTAATTCTGTTCAGGCTGCCGGGAGCTCCCAGTTTGGCTCTCCTAATTCACCTCCCAAACAATGTTTCATCCCCACCAAATTATTCTATATGTTTCTACTTCTTCCAATCATAATTATTTCTTGATCTTTTTAGCTGTAGCAGGTCTCTGTAGCTCTATAGGCACGTTATATCACAGTTCCTCCATTTTGCAGCAACCATTTTGTTTCTTTTATCCAGAACTTTCATCATTCCACCAATCACCTTTTTTCATTCTATGCATTATTATAATTCTATGCACCTTTATGGCACTGTGTAATATATTTTTTTACTCTCTTCCATATCCCTAATGTTCATTTTCCATTCATTCTGTTGGAAGGTTAACTTTTTTATTACAGCCTTCGTATTATCCTCTACTTTTCATTCTCATTTCACTCCCTTCTTTCCCTTTCTTCTGTGTTGATTCCCCCAATATTTATTCTTGACGCCTCAAGGAGGATCCTTATCCATGGTGGGATTCAAATTTTTTTACTACCGGTTCTATGAGCGTGGCTAGGTGGGCGTGGCTAGGTGGTCATGTGACTAGGCAGGCATGACTACGTGGTCATGTGACTGGGTGGGCGTGGCCAACTCAACATCATCATCATCAGTCAGCTGGGTGGGAGGCAGCTGCAGGCCTATAGGGCTGGCCACAGGTCATCCACCCTTCCCAGCCCCGCTTCCCTGAGGCGGCACCCGGCAGTGCTTACCTGCTGCTGAAATGGCCAAGACAAGCAGGAGGTGGAGGCGGATCTACCTGTAGGTCAAAGCAGTCGGTCAGCTGGGCGGGAGGTGGTCGCAGGCCTACGGCGCTGGCTGCAGGGCGAGGCTGTGGCAATTGGATGAGCCCAGGCAGGAGGCGGGTGCAGGCCTACGAGCCGCGGCGATCAGATGGAGGTAGACCAGCGGCCATGCAGGCACAGTTCGACCACCCTTCCCAGCCCTGCTTCCCTGAGGGGGCACCTGGTTTTCCTGTTCTGCTGCTGGAGCAGTCAGGAGCAGTCAGACAAGTGGGAGCAAGTCAGACGAGCGGGAGGCCACCGTGCCACTGTAGGCCGCGGCAAAGGCAGACATGTAGGCTGGGCCGCGTGGCCATGTGATCGAGCCAAAGAATAGCTGCAGCTATGCCGTAGTGTGACTCTAAGGCACCAGCCAAGGCGTGCAAGGCCCATAAGTAGTGGTGGGGTGGGGCCAGCCAGAATTTTTACTATCGGTTTGCCCAAACCGCCCCAAACCGGCTGAATCCCACCACTGATCCTTATCCCATTCAGAATCTTTCATTACCCTTGTGGCCTTCATTGAATTTTCTTCTAATTCATCGATTTTTCATAATAAGCAGTTAAAACGTTTGTATTTATTCTTTTTCCATAGATGTACATGGATAAAATTATGCTAAAACAAAGAGATATTTTTTCTCAGCAAAACCATTCTCATTCATTCTTGAGGTCTGTAGAGATTCTCAGTCATCCAGGTCCTGATTGTCCCAAAGGTGCTTTTTTCAGGAGGCAACTGGACTTTCTGTTTTTTTCTTTGAAGACATTTCGCTTCTCATCCAAGAAGCTTCTTCAGCTCTGAGCTTCAGATATGGGAAGTGAAATGTCTTCAAAGGAAAAACAAGAAAGTCCAGTTGCCTCCTGAAAAAAGCACCTTTGGGACATTCATTCTTTACTTTCTGAACGGGCCAGTCACTTTTTCCAGGCTCTCTTCTTTTGTTCCCATTCATTTCACCTAACAAGATGACCTTCCCCACCCGGTTCCATTCATTCAGAGTAATTTTTCCTAAAATTCCTCCTTGGTGATTTCATTATCCCCATTCACTGCAGCATAATATGCCACAATTATCACTCTATGAATTCTTCCTTTCATCCACACCTACCTCAACTTAAGTGACACGAATTCATACTTTCTTATAGAATTTGAGCTCTTTCATTCATAATTAAGCACCTTCCATTCCCTTCCCTGCTTGTTTCCCTCAACTGTGCTCTGCAGGATCTGATCACCTTTATTCATCTCTATTGCATTCTTTGCTTTTCTTTCAATTTCACAGACACGCAACCTATTTTTATTTCTCCCGAGTTCATTTTCAGTGTGTTTTCCTTACCATTTAACTCTCCTACATTCCAAAATTGCCTCTTTCATAAATTGAGACCATCGCCAGGTGAGTTGATAGGTATTAATTTTCAGTGACCCTCCTTTGTTTGTTTTTACTTTGCTTTTATACTTACCTACTCAGTGAAGGGCCCTTGTGATGCACAATACACAATAAAACAACAGCATGCCTATCAGGTAAAACAATGCACCATTTTAAAATGTCCATGTCCCCAACTGATCACTGTCACTGAAAGCTCTTCCTGACTATTTGGAGAGACCTGGTATAAGATCTCCCAAGAAGGCTTCTCCAGAGGATCACGGCCATCATTTAAGATGCCCACAGAGGTGGGGGGGAGGCACCAGCATAGCTACCTGGGGTTAGATGGGCTGCCTGGGTAGATTCTACCCAGCCTGGGTAGAATAATGATAATAATCCAATTATGATGATTTTATCATGGTTTAATCTTAATGTAATACATTGTGTCCTATATTGTATTGTGTGTGTGTGTGTGTGTGTGTGTGCGCTGACACTATTTAAACTAAATTTGTATGTCAGTGATTGCATGGCCTCTGTAGAAGCCGTACGCTAAATAAAGAAGGGAAGGCAAAAGCTGAGAACATTATGGGACATTATGCTCAGCACTTCCCTCAGATGTGGCTGTTGCCCAGAAGCCTCCGGCTCTTCAATTGGCCTGGAGCTGGAAGAGCTTTTCCCTCAGTCTGAGAGAGGAACACTCAATATTTTTGAAAAGTGGCTTTTTTGCTCCCTGAAAATATAAACCCCTTCAGACAAATCAAAGTGTTGCCTAAGGGGAAGTCGTTACAAGGCAGCGAAACAATTATTACATGGATGGGTTATATGATAGGTGTACTAAAAAGCAACAAATCATTGATGTGCAATCAAAGCTTTGTTTGTTTTTGTGAGAAAAGCCAGACATTCATA
This sequence comes from Pantherophis guttatus, assembly GCF_059756535.1. Lineage (NCBI taxonomy): Eukaryota > Metazoa > Chordata > Lepidosauria > Squamata > Colubridae > Pantherophis > Pantherophis guttatus. Next base: position 1,637,187 of record NC_142076.1, read on the forward strand.
GGTAAAATTCCTCAAGTTGCAAATTTACATGATTTGAAATAGCTGATGGTGGTGGGAACCCTTTTGTCTCTTGTAGAATATCTTGCATCTCCTCCTTTCCCGCCCCACTTTTTTCTCAATTTGAGCCAGGATTTTAGCCACCCTATTGCTTGTTGCTCTCATCACTGGCCCTGAAATGGCTCGTTTGGGCACCTCAGAGGAAAAGAGCCTTGGTAGTACAGTGGTTTAATGCACCCTGTTATTAACACAGCTGCCTGTAATTACTGCAGGTTCGAATCTCACCAAGGCTCAAGGTTGACTCAGCCTTCCATCCTTTCTAAGGTAGGTAAAACGAGGACCCGGTTTGTGGGGGCAATAAGCTGACTTTGTATAAAATATACAAAAGTATGAAGGCTATTGCTTAACTCATTGTAAGCCGCCCTGAATCTCCGGAGAAGGGCGGCATATAAATCAAATAAAAAAAAAATGGCTTTGTCTCAAACAGAAAAGATAGCTTCCTAAAAGTAAACCCCCAAACTCTACAAAACATCACTGAAAGAAAAGGCATTTGAGTGAGTTCCCTCTCCAGACAGACCAACTGCCAAATTCTTAATGAATCATTGAGTCCCAAAGCTGAAAGGGACTTCAGAGATTGCCTAGTCCAGACCCTGATCGTTCTGATAAAGCATTTTAGGCTATCCAGCCCCTGTTTGAAAGGGGAACATGGCACTTAATGAATCATAGAATCCTAGGGCTGGAAGGGACCTTGGAGGTCTTCTAGTCCAACCCCCTGCCCAAGGCAGGAGTTCTTATACCCTACTGGACAAATGGTTGCCCAATCTTTTCTTGAAAATCTCCAGCAATGGAGCACCCACAACCATGGGAGGCAAACTGTTCCATTGATTAATCATTCTTGCTGTCAGGAAATTCCTCATTTCTAGATTGAATCTCCCTCTGGTAAACTTCCATCCATTGGTTCTTGCCTACCCTCAGGTGTTATGGAGAATAAGTTGACCCCCTCTTCTTTGGGACAGCCCTTCAAGTATTGGAAGACTGCTATTATGTCTCCTCTAAGCCTTCTCTTCATTAGGTTAAATAATCGCTAGTTCCCTTAGCCACCCATTGTATCTCCAGCCCCCTAATCATCTTTGTTGCATCTCTGCACTCCTTCTAAAGTCTGAACATCTTTCTTTTATTATGGTGACCAGAACTGGATGCAGTATTCCAGGTGTGCTCTTACCAAAGCAGTATAAAGGGTACTATCACTTCCTATGAACTTGATGCTATTCCTCTATTGATGCAGCCTAGAACTGTGTTGGCTTTTTTGGCAGCTGCAGCACATGGCTGGCTCATATTTAAGTGATTGTCCACTAGGACAGCAAGATCCTCCTCACAGTTACTACTGTTGAGTCACGTACCTCCTATTCTGTACCTGTGCATTTGGTTGTTCTTGCTTGTTATTTTTCTCACCACTGAATTGCATTTTGTTGGATATGGCCCAATGTTCAAGTATATCATGATCCATCTGGATCTTGAGTCTATATTTCAAAATATTGGTAATTCCTCAAGATTGATGTCATCTGCAAATTTGATGAGTTCCCCTTCTATCCCCTCCTCTATACTGTTTATGAAGATATTGAACAGCACTGGGCTTAAGACAGAATCTTAAGGTACCCCATTCCATGCTTCCCTCCATGTTGATGTAGTTCCTTTAAGGACTACATGTTGAGTGCAGTTGGTCAGCCAGTTATGGATCCATATGGCGGTGATGCTGTCTATCCCACATTGTTCTATTTTACCAAGAACTAGGCTGTGATCTACTTGGTCAAGTGCCTTATTGAAGTCCAATTATATCCACAACATTTCCCTGATCCACTAATTTAGACACTTTATCAAAGAAGGCAGCAAGGCAGCAGAAGCCCTTCCTGATCTGAATCATCTCCCCAAGATTCAACCTGCTGGTTCTAGTCCCAGCCCCTAGAGCAGTGTTTCCCAAACTTGACCCTTTGAAGATGTAGGGACTTCAACTCCCAGAATTCCTCAACCAGGCATACTGGTTGGGGAATTCTGGGAATTGAAGTCCATGCATCTTAAAATAGCCAAGTTTGGGAAACACTGCCCTAGAGAGTATGCCCACTCCCCTTTCTGTGGGATGATCCTTCAGACATTTGAAGATGCTGGCAGATCGCAGGTGCAAATTGTCAACTGGGAAAAGTGTATCCAGTCAAAGAGAAAAATGCAGCTACATTTGATGGCTTCCTTGACCTGAGCATCCTGCCCACCTGGTGTTGGGCCTTTCCCTCACTTTCAGGGAGGAGAAAACTCAAACCCTGACAGAGGAGGGTCCTTCCCTTCCCAAAAGCCACCCTGAAAGGGAGACCTGCCCTCCCACACCTTCCATTGGAGTCCTGGCTACAGTATCTTCCTTGGCTTCTTTTCATGCTGCTCCTGTGCCTGAAGAGCTTTATGGGGGCTCTGTAACCATTTGAATTGCACCCCGTGGAAGCCAGTGCAGTGCATGAAGCAGAGATGCTCACTGAAACCTCAGCTCAGACTGCCCATTTTGCCACATTCTGAGCTAGCAGAAGTTTCCAGATGTTCTTCAAGGGCATTATTGCACCATCCTTGCCATTATCAATATATAAGGTGCTAGTTCTTTAGATCTGATGGTCTTTATCTGTAATGAAACTGGGGGTTCATTTTGATTCCCTGACTGATGGTTTACACATTTCTGTAAATACTATACTAAACCGCTAAGTTTCTAATCTTTCGGTATCTCCAGCACAAAATAAAATCTCTCTCTTTCTCATTGCCAATATTCCAGCAGGGAATTGGTTTATTTTTAGTTATATCTGGCAGCTTCAGTGGAGTTGTGTACTATCTGCCATTATTCTGATGTAATTGTCTTTCATTTGGACAAAAGATGAGAATATAGCCTTGGAAATAAAATCTTTTTTTTTTTATTGAAAAAGTTTTACAAATACAAATTTTTCCATTTCCCCCCCCCCATCCCTCCGTAACCCTCCCCTCCTCCCATGACTTCCCCAAGGTGAAATCCATCCACATTATATTGTATCTTACTTTACTACCCTTCTATTTTCCCCCCTGTGTACTATACATTTCTACATGACATTGAACTATTCTACCCCCTATATACTATACATTTCTACACAACATTCAACTAAAAGCTATCTGGTACTTCCTAGTTTGATATTTATTCTGCACATAATCTATCCATTTCTTCCACTCCCATACATAAGTCTCTTGAGTCCAGTCTTTTAAGTATGCTGATATCTTCGCCATTTCTGCAAAACTGGCCACTTTCAAAGTCCATTCTTCAATAGTAGGCAAAACATCCCTTTTCCAATATTGACCGATCAGTAACCTAGCTGCTGTCACCATATACAATATCAATTTTGTTTCATTGAAAAAATGAAACACCCTTAACTATGAAAAACCCTTAACTATGCCCAATAAAAACAATTGAGGAGAAAATTGGAGTTTTTTCTTCAGAACATTTTGCATAACCCACCAAATTTTTATCCAGAAAGCCTTCACTTTCTTGCAGGTCTACCATATATGATAATATGTAGCATCTAAACAGTCACATCTCCAGCATTTTGGTTGAACATTAGGATACATACACGACAATTTCTTATTATCTAGATGCCACCTATAAAACATTTTATAAAAATTTTCCCTCAAATTCTGTGACTGTGTAAATTTAACATTCTGGACCCATATTTTTTCCCACGTTTCCATCATAACTGGTTCTGCAAAATTTTGCGCCCATTTTATCATACAATCTTTAACCAATTCATTTTCTGAGTCTCTTTCTAACAAAACACTATAAACCCTCTTAATATGCATTGGGCCTTTCTCTTTTATCTGTCTAACCAATTCTTCTTCATGCAGCATTAATCCAGTTTTTTGATCTTCTCTCCATCTCAATTGAAGTTGATTATACTGTAACCAAGTTAAATTAATCCCTTCTTCCAACAGTGTGTTTAATGTCTTTAGTTGCCATCTGCCCCCATCATTAAAAAGTACTTCTTTGTATAAACCCCCCCCCCCGAGTGACTTTATATTTATATTCCATATAATATGACCAAGATCCAACCACAACGGTATTTTATAATCCCATTTGAGCCGGTGCTTCTTCCATACTCTCATCAAAGAGTTTCTAAGCATATGGCTGTTGAATACTTTATCCACTTTATTTTCATAGAATAAATATGCATGCCAACCAAGTTCAAGATCATAACTCTCTATATTCAATATTCCAGTCTTTGTCCTTCCAAACCAATCACTTGCTTGTGTCAACGCTGCTGCTTCATAGTACAATCGTAGGTTTGGAAGTTTAAGACCACCCCTTTCACGAACATCTTGCATAATTTTCAATTTAACTCTTGGCTTTTTCTCATTCCAAACAAACTTATTCACTCCTTTTTGCCATTCCATCAGCTGTTTATCACTTTTAAGCACCGGAATCATTTGAAACAAAAATAAAAATCTAGGTAGAACATTCATTTTAACTGCTGCTATTCTTTCAAGTAAAGACAGCTGCAGTTTTTTCCAGGTTTCCATATCCTTTTGTACCTTTCGCCACAACACCTCATAATTATTTTGGAACAGTTTTATATTTGAATCTGCAACTTGAACTCCTAGATATCTCACTTTTGGTACTATTTCAAAACCTGCCTTCCTTTCAAGTTCCTTCTTTTGATCTTCTGTCATATTTTTAACTATCATCTTGGTTTTTTTCTGATACCAGTCTAAATCCTGATACCATACCATATTCTTCTATAATGTTTTTCATCTGAATTATTGATTCCATCGGCCATGTTAGGGTAAGAACCAGATCGTCTGCAAATGCCCTTGTTCTATAATCCTCTTGCCTTGTAACTATTCCATTCAAGGTGTTCGAATCCCGTATTGTGTTCAACAAAACTTCTAGAGTTAGAATAAACAACAACGGGGATAACCGACAACCTTGTCTTGTGCCTTTTTCTATACTAAAATTTGTAGTTAAGCTTCCATTAATAATAATTTGTGCTGTTTGCTCTTGATAGATTGCTGAAACCGCTTGCACAAACGGATCCCCAAAGTCCATCTTTCTTAAAGTCTTTAATAGAAAATTCCAGTTCACTCGATCAAAGGCCTTCTCCGCATCCAGAAACACCAGCACTGCAGAGATCTGTTTATTCTTCTCAAGATATTCCAATAAATCTATAATTTGCCTCACATTGTCCTTCATATATCTGCCTTCTATAAATTCTGCTTGATCATGATGAATCACCTCTTGAATAACTGGCATTAATCTGTTGGCTAATACTTTTATAAAAATTTTATAATCCGTATTCAGGAGAGATATTGGTCTAAAATTTTCCGGTTTTGTAGAATCTGCTTCCTCTTTCGGTATCAAAGAAACAAAAGCTGCTTTCCATGAAGGGGGTATTTTACCCCCCTGTTGTATGCTACAAAATAAATCTTTAAGATGTTCAATCATTTCTGCTTGTAGAGTTTTATAATACACCACAGTTAAACCATCCGTTCCTGGAGCTTTAGCTGTTTTCAGTTGTTTAATAGCAACAATAATCTCCTCAGCTGTTATTGGTAGACTCGTTCTTTCCTTTTGATCACTAGAAATTTTTATAACTCTTCTTTCTTCTAGATATTTATTTATAAGTTCATTCTGTATATCATCTTTGGCATATAGTTTGGTATAATAATCTAAGAAGGCTTCTTTAATTAGTCTTTGTTGAAACACTTCCTTCCCTCCATGCTCAATACTACCAATGTAAGATGGATCTATAGTCCCATTGTAATATTTTAGAGTACAATATTTTATAAAAATTTTCTTGTTGCTGATTAGGAGCATAAATTCCAATCACCAAGATTGGACCATTATCTGTAGAAAGTTCAATTGCTATATATCTTCCACAGTCATCTGCTTCTAAAATTTTTGCTGGCAATCTTTTATTTATATAGATCACTACACCATACTTTTTCTCCAAATTTGAGGCTATAAACTGTGCTCCAAATCTAGGATTCATCAAATATTTTTGATCTTGTGTTCTAATATGAGTTTCTTGTAAGCAAATAACATCATTATTAAATTGTCTCAGATAATGAAATATCTTCCTTCTTTTCTGTGGTGAATTCAGTCCGTTCACATTCCAAGATAAAAACTTAATTGTCATTTGTAGTCTCCTGAAGCGTTAAGAGCATTTGCTGAAGTTTCTGTTCCAGACTGGTAGTCTTTGGCTTAGCTCCTCCCATAGCTTCAGGTTTTTGTGCTTTACCATTAACTCCCTGCTTGTCTTGTGGTGGCTTAGACCTCTGCTGTTGTTGTTTCTCTAGGATTTGTTTATAAGCTGCTCGAGTTATACGCTGTTCCTTAACATTATGCAACATCAGGTTGAGATCCGCTGCCACTTCTCTTGTATTTTTAGGTGGTCCACCTATAGCCTCTTTCAAAATTGATTTTAATCCATCTAATAGTAGGATCTCAGGCTCCGATGAAATCTGGATGCGTATTCTTGACTTATTAGTATTTTGAATTTACTGTTGAAATTTAGTAAACTGCTTTGTAATGTATTGGCTTGGGAAGAAGAAAAAAATCAACAGCAGGTTAAACCAGGTAGGACTGATGTCTGAAAATGCTCGTTTGGCCTGGTCTCAGAGAGGCAGGATTCCCAGGCCTGATAATTCTCTCATTGTAGCCCAGCTGACTTTGGGCCTAGGAGCTCAACATGTCCTCATCCAAAGGATGCCCTACATGTTATAAAAGGGGCAAAGAAAGGAGACACACAGCAGCTACTTCTCCCTGACTTCTATAGAGTGTTTATTTTACTAACTGCCTCAGTCTCCATAAGGTATTTAATACTTGTAAACCACCTTCAAACTCCAAGCAGTTTACAAACATTAAAACAGCAATAACAATAAAAATGCATGAAAAACAAAAACAAAAAATATAATGTAATATCAAATAATCATTGCATACACACACACACACACGCACACAACACATATCTGTCCAATTTATATTAATCTACATATCCAATTTATATTCAAATACATTTCAACATATCCATCCAGCCACCCACCCTCCTTTGGAAGGTTGTCTTTTCAAAGAGTCAGGAAAGGTGGGGCAGCTTTTTTTTCATTGAGGCAACACACCTCATACATGCAAATTACAAAAAGCAAGGCATTCATACTATACTATGTATACTAAATCAGGAGATGCTAGAAAAATTATCATTGCAGTTTCAACAACTTCTTTAAAAAAATGAATTGTCCATGTCAGCCATCAACATTGGGGTAATAATATGCCAGCAATTAACCTTCTTGTATCAGTTTTCTCTGATTATTTGGTGTGAACTCTTCATCTACTACATAAAAGAAATTCCAATTGTATATTAATTACTATATCTAAATTTGCAGCCATTTGATTATAGTCTAACTTGTTCAGTCTTTTAAACACATTTCAGCAATCTTTCATAAATAAGGTCCAACAAGTGCTCTGAATTTTGTGTGACGAAGCTTTTGAATTCTCTGGGTGTTTCTCTCTTGTTCTGTAGCTCTCTTGAACCAATTCTTTGCTGGTTGTTTTGACCACACTGAAGAGAACATCTCAAAAAAGATTTTCCTTCCTCTTATTAATAGTCAAGTCTTGCAGACTACACATGTTGTAATCTCTCCCCTAAGCAAATTTCTTCGCACTTCTCTCTTTGTAAAAATAAACATTCAGTAACAAGACCAAGGTGGTAAATCTGATCAATTCTTTTCCCGTATTAATCTCAAATGTTAAGTATGCCTGCTGCTTCATTCAGTTGGGTCTGGAAGTCGCCCTCATTCTTTTGCATCCTGTAGCATGGTAGATGTCTTTTATGGAACCATTTGTTTCTTGTCTCAGCCAATCATTGTTTTTAATTATTATTAGAATCATGTGGAACAGAAATTTAATACCTTTGGTAGGCCATCCACTTTAATAGAAGCAATACTTCCAAGACAGATTTAACTTTCCCCATCTTGAAATAATCTGATGTTATATTTTTTCATATCTGTGAATATGTATTTCTGAACATTTTAATTACTTTTTGTCCAGTAGATTTCTAGGTTATTAATCTTTTTGGCAATGCTGTTAAGCCCTGTTCTTTGGCACCCATGTTTTCCTTCCTCATTAAGTTCCAGGTCAACTTTAAGGGTTCTCCTGACTGCTCCGGTCTCCGCCCCCCAGTCCCACCAGCCACCACCTCCTCCTGCCCCTTAGGCAGCCTGTTTGCCCATTGAATAAAAGAGGGGCAAGGAAAACATCAGGGGTCTTCCAAAAGATGCTGGGCAGAGGGGAATTATTCACCCAGGAAGGTGCTGTCCCCTCAGTCTGTTGTTTAGCCAATTACTAATTCACCAGGAATTAGCTTTAATGCATTAATAAATGTTGCTGTTTTCCTGACAAATGGCCATAATAATGCATTTTAATGGGCTGCAGTAGTCAGGGATAAATATCTTTTGCATATTACTTATTCAGTACATCTGTAGCTAATTACATTTGCTGAATAATTACATTGCAGCTGTCTCAGATCCCCCCCCCCACCCACACACACACACACAGAGCCTGTGTCAGCAGTCTGCCTGTGATAAATTCCTCCCCCCCTCCAGAAAAGGGCACCCCAGAGCCATGGTGATTATGGCGCTTAATCATCAGCCACAGGGGGAAGGCCCTTTGGCATTGCTGCCCAGCTGGGCATGTTGCCAGCCACCCTGATTTAGTTCCCCTTCAGAGAGAGGGAGGGAGAGGCAGAGAGATGGCTGAAAAGGTCTGGCAGGTAGGCAGGGCATCGTTTTGGCTCTGGGGGCCCTGAAAGGCCAACACAGCAGCGGTTCCTTCAGGGCTGCAGGTCAGCCTCTGAGGGACCCGGACGACTCTCTTGGAGGCATCAAGGCTAGAATAGTTTCTTGCTGTTTAATGAAACAGGGAAGGGATGCCAAAGCCTGAGCAGACTTGGCATCAAAGAGGAATCCCCCTAAGTACAAGATGCTTTGAGCCAGTGAGACCTCTGGAAGACTAAGGGGGGTGGGCTGCTCCAAAAGCCCTGAAGGACCACACACAATTCTTTTTCAGAAAGTGCGTCTTTCTTTTCTCTTGCTGCTTTTCTGGACTGGTGGAGATGCTTTCTCGCTTCTTGGCAGGACTTGTATGGCTGCCTCATATAATCACTCTGGAAGGCTCAAGGAACCCGTGAAACCTGGTTAACCCAGAGGTGCCCTTGTCCCCAAGCACCAGACCAACCATCCTCACAGCTCAGCCCCCTCCTAGGTGAAAGCTTGGGAGAAGAGCCGGGTCTTCTCAGCCCTCCGGAAGCTAAAGGAGGAGGAAATTAATAACGCCCAGAGTTTCCTCCAGCTGCCACCTTTGTCACCTGCCAAATGCTGAACTCTGAAGAACCCCCGTATCGCTGCCAAACCCACATCCAGTCTCCAGGCTGCATTTCTTCTTGGAATCAGCTGAAGAACTGAAACCAGGACTGTCCATTCAGCCGGAAACAGATGCAGAAAAGCAAGGAAGCCCCAGGCCAGCCTGGACCTGCTTCCACTGCCTTCCGGGATCACCCCAGACAAAGGAAAGGAGGTCAGCAGGCCAGATGGAACAGCAGTTCCAGCATGTCTCCCCTCCCCTCCCCTCTTTCCTTCTCCTCCTCTGCTGCTTTCCCTTATCTGTACAGGAAGTCGGGGATCAGGGGGCAGCACACATCCACCCAGGTCTCTCCAACTTGCCATCAAGCCAACTCTCCTGGCTGCAGCTGCCAGCCTGGAGTACTAAGGTGGAGGTGCAGCTCAGTTCTTGAATAGCCTAGAGCTGTTCCAGGCGAGATGGGTGGCACACCATACCTCTTCCTCAGGGGGAACTCCTCTTAGGCATTCAGTCTTCTTTCCAGTATTTTTCTGACATTTATTTATTTAGTTGTTTGATTGTTTATTTATATGCTGCCTTTTTTTTTTACAAATAAGCAATGAACATACATATCTCATATTTTCCCCACCACAACAACCCTGTGAGGCAGGAGTGAATTCCAGCAGATTCTGACAGGTTCTGGAGAACCGGTAGCAGAAATTTTGAGCAGTTTAACCGGCAAATACCACCTCTGGCTGGCCCCAGAGTGGGGTGGGAATGGGGATTTTGCAGTATCCTTTCCCTGCCACGCCCACCAAGCCATGCCCACAGAACCGGTAGTAAAAAAAATTGGATTTCACCACTGCTGTGAGGTGAGTTAAACTGCGGGAGAGACTGGTCCAAGATCACCCAGCTGGTTTTCAAGGCAAAGGTATGACTAGAACTCCCAGCCTCCTGGTTTCTAGCCTGGTAACGTAACCACTAGACCAAACTAGCTCTCTGTTTTGCTTCCTATGAAGCAGAAGAAAGGAAGACGGTCAGTCGATTTGGTTAGTTGGGTCAGCTGCTCCATCACATCTTGGATCTTGACCCCGGGAGAGGCCAACAGAAAAAAGAGGAGGGGGAAGAGAAGTTGGCAACTTCTGTCATTTTAGATGGGGACTGAGAGGTTGAAGAAGTGGGTGTGTTAAGCAACACAGCAAACCTCCGTTTTCTCTTCCGTACTAATTAACATACTTATAAATGACTTGGACCAGAGGTGAGAAAATACTCTTAACAGGTTCTGGGTGACACAAGCAGTAGGAGAGATAGCATACACTTAGAGGACACTTCAAGTGCCAATTTTTAAGAGCTACGATAGCAGACATTGTCAAGAGAAGACACTCCTTTTGATGGTTTTGTAGTTCCAACTAGAATATTGCATTTGTTCAGCAACCATTTGACATTACAATGAGCTGAACGAACAGCAGTTGAGCTTATGGCTGCTGTACTGGCCCCAAGATCATGAGGACCAAATCTGGGCACTGCCCACATTTATGATCACTGCATGCTTTCAACTCCCCCAACCCCCTCCCTTCCCCCCAACTCTGCTGTTTACACCCTGCACTTTGCCATCTAGCCTAACTGTCCCCCCATTGCCCCCCCCCGCTGACTTTCCCCATCTCCTTCCTTCCTTCCTTCCTTCCTTCCTTCCTTCCTTCCTTCCTTCCTTCCTTCTTTCCTTCCTTCCACTGCTGCTGAGGAAGGTATGTGCTACTCCCAACCATACCTGCAAGCACTCGTGGTTATTACCAGGAGGAAGAAGGCGTCAGCTAGAAATGGCAGAGGATGGCTGGGTAGCTGTGGCCCAAAGGCAGGTGAGTGGAGCTGAAGCAGAGTTGAGGTGGGCAGGATGGGAGAAGCATGAGGTTCTCAGCCAATGACAGTGTGCTCCTAGCTCCAACCAAGACCACTAGAACTGCCGTCACTAAGGGGTGCAGTGCAGTCATGTGATGTTTCACCTAACAACCGCTTCACTTAGCAACTGAAATTCCTGTCCTAACTAGGGTCATTAACCAAGGACTACCTGTACTGTTAGAGGCCACACTTTAGGAAAGGTATTTCCCAACTGAAGGACCCCCGGTGAAGGACAACCCAGATGATGACAGACCGGAAAGAGAAAGTTATGAAGAACCTTTGAAGGCGATGGGGCAGAATTGTTCGGTTCCTCCATTAGGAAGAAGGGACTTAAAAGGCTAGGAAGCAGGAGAGGGGTTGAGGCAGTGGTTGGGTGGCCTTCTGACAGAGATGCTCCAGTTATGGATTCCCACAAAGGGGAAGAGATTGGACAGGTTCTCTCCAGGGGCCCTCGGCCCTCACTTTCTGTGGCTTATTGATCCTGAAGTCTACTGCTCGACTTGCTCGTGCGCAGAGCCCCGAGCATCAGGAAAGAGTCCAGCAGAGGGAGATGCTGCAAGCCAGGCAGCCCAGCTCCGCAGGAAACCAGTTTCAAGGCCAGTTCAAACAGCTGACTATCAGAGGCAGGCAGGGTGATCGGGTGCATATGCAACTCCCGAGGCCCAACACAAAGGGACGTTCTGACATTTCAGGAAAACCCACACGTGCTGAACCATGGACAAAAAGCGTGTTTAGCACTGAGCCCTTCTGACGAGACGGGAACCATGATGCTGTTCTGGCCCGGCTCCCAAACATGACAGATCCTCTGTAGTTAAATCAATGATTCCTTTATTAGGAGCGCCAGCAGCCCCAGCAAAAAGTTTACCTCTTTCTCTCACACACAGCAGGCTAACAAGTCTGTCCAGCAGGGAGTGCCGGGTTGGCCTCAAGGGGAGAAATAGGTGGGCTTCCTATTCTCCTGGCCATCCCTGCCAGCTGGGTCATGCAGGCAACTCTCCTTTGGCTGCTGCCGCTCAGCCTCTGCTCCCTGTCTGGGGCAACCGGGCACCCAGGAGAGATGCACAACATGTGGTCAAAAATCTCAGAATGGGACCAAAGCCATATCGGTTTTTTTTAATGTGCTTTGTGGAGGAGGGGTTCAATCACACCATCATGGCTGCCATCTCAAATTTTTTGATCACACCTTGTGGACAACCCCTGGGTCATTCCACCAAGTGATACGAGCTTTTGTGGGTGCTTAATGCTGCAGTTGATACCTGCTTCAACGCCCAAGAAGGGAGAAGGGAGGGCAATGCAGGAGTGATAAAATCCTGGTTAACAGGCATGAAAAGCATTTCTCACATTGTCTGTCAATTGGCACCAAATTCACACCTAAATGAAATTGTTTAATTGGGTGAATTTGTTTTAGACAATCTCTGCCCCATATTTCAGCCAATGCTAAGCCAATACCTACGTCAGTTGCAGCACAACAAGGAACACAAATTGTACGGGCCCTTTCAGACACACACCAGGCCTGCGGGAGCCGAAAGCGAACACAGAGCAGAAGGGAGCCTGTCCTGGATTCTCCAGTGGCTTAAAGGCCAGATTGGCATCTGGATCGATTGCGTCATATCAAACGCCTCTGACCCTTCAGTTATTCCCTTAATACGCAGCTGAAATCCACCTCCTGGAACTGCCATCTTGTCCCACCTTCTGTGTTCACCAGCAAGAGGGACAGTTTGGGCGAGGGCTGCCAGCTCCCACTGAGTCTCCTCAGGGCAATATTCCAGTTCTCCCCTCTGCATGGGACTTACTTCTCTTCGGCCATCTTTCACTGTGCCCTCCTTGGAGCTGATTCTGGTTTCCTGAAGTCCTTCTCAAAGTAGCCAGGATGCTGCCCGACCAATGCAAGGGAGCGCCCAGATCCTAAGAGCCCATGAGAGAAGGACAGGGCAGCTCCAGAGATAGAGACACAATGCGATGACTGGGCCTTAAGAGATGAAATGAAAGGCTTCATTGCATTCATTAACCAGCGTGAAGGAAATCAATAGGCAAATAGCTGGAGCTGAAGTGGCAATATCAGGATAGCCATCGAAAAGAATTCTGATCCTTCAGCTCCCCAGGTGCAGCAAGAGAGGAAAGGGGTTAAGAGGAGCAATCAGAATAGTGCAAACCTTAAATGTGGTCACATAAAATTCAGGAAAAGAAATACAGCAATGATCCAGAAGGAATTTGGAGATTATCCATGTGAAACCTGGGAAGGAGATCATACAATAACGGATGGGGCTTCTTTGCACCAAGGCAAGGGTGGGAGCTGGTCTGGGCACTGCGGGGTCTCTGGATCCAGCCAGGCTCAGTCCCCATCCTCATTCTTTCCCTTCTAGGAACAGCCACTTCACAGCCAGGTTGGTCTTTAGAGCAGGAAGGTCCCACTTGGAGGATGGGAGGCCAAGAGCAGAGAAGACGTGTCACAGAGCCAGCCCAGCCGGGGGCTCAGACTTGCTCCTGAGATCACTCCCCTTTTGTGACCTTCTGACAAACAGAGTCAATGGGGCAGCTGGATTTTTTTTTTTTTTTAATTTGATTTATATGCCGCCCTTCTCCGAAGACTCAGGGCGGCTTACAATGTGCTCAGCAATAGCCTTCATCCTTTTGTATATTTATACAAAGTCAGCTTATTGCCCCCACAAACTGAGTTCTCATTTCACCTACCTTAGAAAGGATGGAAGGCTGAGTCAACCTTGAGCCTTGGCGAGATTCGAACCCTGCAGTAATTGCAGGCAGCTGGTCTTAAGCAGCTTAATAACAGGGTGCCTTAAACCCTTGTACTACCAAGGCTCTTTATCCTCATAAAGGATTCCCTTTATGAAGCTGTTACTATCCTAACAACGATAGCGACTCACTTAACAACAGTGGCAAGAAAGGTCATAAAATGGGGCAAAATGCACTTAACAACTATCTGGCTTAGAAATACAAATCTGGGGCTCAATTGTGGTTGTAAATCAAGGATTACCTGTAGGCGTGTTAATAACGGAGTTAAATTGTCCTTCATCAGAACTGCATCTTTACTCTTCCAAACCTGAAACATCATTTTAGTGAACACATTTTCACTCTTTTTATTCTAGAAAAATACTATTTGTGAAAAAACATTGCAATTTTTGAGCTCATACAATCTTTATAGTCTAAAAGGGGTTTTTTTTAAGCAATAGGGAACCTCTCAGTAAAAAACCAGAGAGATCAGTTACTGGGGTTCTTCTGGAATGAAATCTCTTCAGGGCAAAAGGAACCTTAGAGCTTCATCAACTTGGCCTTATACTATTTTCAAGAATTTAACATTTAATGACTTAGAGTCTTAGACCAACCAAAAGGAACACTCTCAAAAATTCATAGGCGATTATTGCAACTAGAAATAGGAAGTCCCTCCCAGGCTTTAAAGGAAGCTTGTGGTGCTGATTTTATCTACTACTCTGACCATCCAACAGTCCAATTGGCAGGAATGAGGGAAACCCCCCAGATGGATCCCCCTCAGCTGTTAGTACTGCTTTATAAGGCCTTGATAAGACCACACTTGGAATACTGCATCCAGTTTTGGTCACCTCGATAGAAAAAAGATGTAGAGACTCTGGAAAGAGTGCAGAGAAGAGCAACAAGAATGATTAGGGGGCTGGAGACTAAAACACATGAAGAACAGTTGCAGGAATTGAGTTTGTCTAGAAAAGAGGACTAAGGGAGATATGATAGCAGTCTTCCAGTATTTGAGGAGCTGCCGCAAAGAAGAGAGGGCAACCTATTCTCCAAAGCACCTGAAGGCAGAACAAGAAACAATGGATGGAAATTAATCAAGGAGAGAAGCAACCTAGAATTGAGGAGAAATTTCCTGACAGTGAGAATAATCAACCAATGGAACAGAAGTTGCCTTCAGAAGTTGTGGGAGCCTCATCACTGGAGGCTTTCAAGAAGAGACTGGACTGCTATCTGTCTGGTGTGGTTTAGGGTCTCCTGCTTGAGCAGGGGGTTGGACTAGAAGACCTCCAAGGTCCCTTCCAACACTGATGTTGTATGTTCAGCTTCAGTACAAATACCACAGTGGGCGATTCTCCATTGCTGGCACCGGACTCTGTCAGACTGGCACATACATATCAGAATGATTCTTCTAAATGTTGGGGTGGAGCTCAGAATAAAAACCGTTCTTCGATTTTGTTGGGCCAGGCTGTACCCTTCGGGCAAACATTTTTGGGGAGATAAGTAGCGCTACTAAAGAAAAACGAAATGCTTCCCAGAGTTAGACTTCCTCTATTTATTTACAGGACCGAACCTCAAGCTTAAAAGCAAGGAACTTAACTAGCTATTCAGTTTTAGAAACTAAAATAATAATTGCCCCACATTGGGTAATAGATAACATAATAACTAGGTAGATAATAACTTTGGATGCCATAACAATTGAGGTATGAATTAACAAGGCCTCTTAAATTGCCACATTAGAAAAAAGATCACAAAATAATGAGGCATCAGAGGCAGAAAGCAGAATTATGTCAGATTTGGATGGATGTTATGGTTTACGGCAATTACAATAGACTATAATATGGTAATAATTTGCATATACATAAATTTGAACATGTACGGCATCTCTCTTTTTATTTCTTAGGTTTTTTTATATTTTCTTTTTCCTCTGTGTGTATCTTGGGTTTAGATTTGTTTGCATGATAATGTTTGTTAATTGTACTTTAATAAAAAAAGAAAAATACCTATTTCAAATAAAGTGAAACCCAAATGTAAATTTAATATTTTTAATTTAAATTTAAGGAATATAAAAAGCATCTTGCAAGGCTCAAAAGAAGTTAGACTTCCTCTTTAAGCAAATAAACTTCCCAGGAGATCCAGAAGTGTATTTTGGGCATCTGTTGTGGTCTGTCGGCCACTAACCCCTCCAGCAGCCGAATCAAGAGGATGAGGAGGCGTGGGAGTTAGGGTCAGCATCAAGGCAACTTGAGAGCTCCGAGGGGGAAGAGGGAATGGAGCTGGCAGAGACAGAGATAGAGGCGGAGCCTGGGCCATTCATCAGCCCCCAGATGGAGAGTCAACAGCAGGTCCAGGTCCAGAGATGGCTGATGAGGAAGAGGAGGAACAGCTGGGTCCAGTGCCTGATGCGTGGATGCACAGAAGGCAGAGCAGAGGAGAGCAATGGAAATCTGAGGGCTGGTCTTTGGGACGGAAGAGCCACCACTGCTAGCAAAGCCCCACCCTAGCTCTGGGGATAAAAGGCAGGGGCGGAGATGAATAGGTATGGCAGGTATGAAAAGGTACGGCTGGGAAATCCTGTGGTCATGGGCTGGAGGCTTCCAAATAAACATGAACAGTTGCAAACCATATCATATGGGGAAAGTATGTTATTTCTGGATACAGAGCAGAGGAGATCTTACTTGCCCCGGCTGCAGCAACAGGGGGGCCAGGCAGGCTTCCACTGACGCCATCTGTAGCCAGAGCCAAACGGCAGCTCCTTCCAGCTCCACCTAAGGCCTTTCCAGAACATACTAATGGAAAGCAAGCAAGCAAACAGAAATGCAGACAAGGGTCTCCCACCCTTTGAGAAGGGAGAGTCAGGCTGCCTGCCAGACAGATTTGCTGGAATTCAGTTTGTTTCTGGAAAAAAGAGCAACTGCTATCTCTTTAGATGTTTGTGTGCTTTTTATTCAGCCTCAAGAAAAATACGTTAATTAATGTTAATCAGAAACTTGTTGGAGTTCCAGGAACATAATTGGGGATCATTAATGCCCATTTTCCTCCCTTTTAAGAGCTATTAATGTGTCTGGTTCTACACTTCCTCCTTTATTCCAAAAATGAGGACAAGCCTGGATTCCCAAAGCTTCCCCAGCTGCTCAGGAAGCCATTGTGATCCGACTCTCAAGAATAAGGACCAAATTCCTCTGGTTTTGTTGTTGTCAAGAGAATTGCTAGCATGCGATGCTAACTTTTCTTTTCTTGAGCACCTCCTGTTGCTTTTGCTTAGATGCTCAGGTTGGCTCCTTCAGCTCCCCTCCACACCCATCCCCTGTCTGCAAGGTGGGTCTTCCTTGCCAGGTAAGGTCTCCTCTCAAGACCCTTAGAAGCCTCGTCCGCAGCTGATGTAACCAGAAGAGCATCTCAGCAGGGAGCATGAGGTCCTGGCCCTGGAACCCTACTGTAAGCAACATAGGGAGAAGCTGAAGGTGCTGAAAAGGTCATGTGTGGTTTACAAGTTATTTCCACCACAATTGCAAGTTTTGCTTATTGGCTTTTTCTAAAAATAAAGTTCATTAAAGATCTGCAGATGTGC
Source organism: Pantherophis guttatus (assembly GCF_059756535.1). Lineage (NCBI taxonomy): Eukaryota > Metazoa > Chordata > Lepidosauria > Squamata > Colubridae > Pantherophis > Pantherophis guttatus. The sequence goes on from NC_142076.1 coordinate 1,654,751, forward strand.
TGATCTATGCTAGATTATGTTTTAAAATTAAGCGTTAATTGTGTAAATGTTCACAGTTGTTTGTACACACTAGAAATAGATACTTTGAGAAAAATCACAATTTTTCTGCTGTAAATCTCTGGTCCTCCCTCCCCCAAAGAGTGCTTAGAGACAGCACCTTTTCTTTCAGAAATAAACATTTATTGCTGGGCCCAATGATGCAGGTTGGTTTGCTTTCGTCCCATCGAATGGCTTTCCTGCTCCTCCTTTCACTCTCCCTGTAGCTGCCAGGACTATTCTGGGCTGGCTGGTGAGCTAGCAGGCTCCCTTCCTCTCTCCTCCACCTCTGGATGCCATGAGCCCCTCCCAGAAAATGCAGAATTAAAGCAGACTGCAATTAGCGCGGAGAAGCCCCAGCTGCCCAAAAGAACAAGCATAAAGCAGGTTGGGGAGCTTGGCAGGAAAAGAGCCTCCGAAGGGAAGGGGCCAGGTGCCCTTCCGTGATTCAGGCGCCAGGACATCATCTGGCTGGCACAAGCATTTGCTTCCCCTTCATTACAGGGTCTTTTTGTACTTGGATCTTGACCTCTTTCTCTGATTCCCAGGAACGTCCTTACTGACCGGTTGGCTGTGATAATTTTAGTGTCTGATTCCAGAATGTTTTTGCAGTTTGGTCTCTCTCTCGCATACTGTAATTTGCAATTAATTTTGCTCACTTTGTGCTGGATAGACACGGCACACAAAATAGGCTAAAATCCAGGTACAGAAGGTAACCCGGTCCCAGCTAGAACATCTTACATGGATCACCCCATCTTGCTAAAGTGTTTGGTGTTTCTCAACCTTGGCAATTTAAGAGGCATGGACATCAACCCCCAGAATTCCCTGGCCAACAGGTCAGGTCTGCGCCTCTTAAGGCTCTGAGGTTGAGAAACACTGTTCTAGTTTATCTGACCATAACAGTTTGTTGTGTAGACAGCCAGGGGTGTTTTACTGAACTTCTTTAGGGTTAGTATGCTGTGTGAAAGCAAGCTTCCTGTTTCTGCTCAGGGGCTGTTGTCATGCAATGGGCTTAAACTGTGTCAGTGAAAGAGTTGACAACTGCATGGGCATGACATGCTAAACTGGGTTAGTTTTAATCCTAGTTAATTTTTATAGCTTTGCACCTCATGCAAATCTTCCCTTTTACTTGTTTATGGTTAAATGTATTGTGTGACTTCAGGAATGTCACATTCACACAAACATAAAGATGGACCTTGTTAGATATACTGTGGGTGTTTCCTCTAAGTAAGAAAAATGGACTCCAGCCATGCTCACAACACTTCCTGTTCTATAGTGCCTCTGTAAGAGACACAAAATAAACTGCAAAAAGCTCAGATACCCAAAACCTTTTCCTGCAGATAATGAAGTCTGGTCTGCATTTTCTAGCCACAGATACGTAAATCTATGAATACTAAGTCTCTGGATAATGAAGGGCACCCGAATATAAATAAACTGGAATAGCAATTTCAACCTTTTTCTTTATCCTGGATCATAAAATTGCCAAATCAAAGCCCCCATGACTCAACAGTGCTGGAACCAGTTACTAATTCCCCGTTTTTCAAGTCAAAAGAGAAAGTCACTGAACAGAAGACATTAATGTGTCTTTGCAGCCAGAATAAGCTTTGCCCCCACCCCCACCCCCCACCCCCGCGTGCTTGCAGGGAGGAAATCACAGCCCTCTCAAGTCAACTTTGCCGTTTTCATGCCATTGGCCTTAATAAGGACGCAGGCGGGGAATACAAAGGGGCACCGCAGTTAAGAATCCCACATTCGCTGGTGGGCACCCACTGACACACGCAGGACAATGATCTTTGTTGGACGCCAAAGTAAGTGGCCACCCACAGCATATTTTAGTCATTTGTTTATTTAATTTATATTTATTTAATTTATATTCTGCCCATCTCCCCAATAAGCAACTCTGAGCAGCTTACAAAGAGTAAATGGATCAATATGAAAATAGTTAAAATTTTACAAGCTACGTAAAATATATTCAGGAGTGATCCCCTTTTTTGAACTGAATGAGCGAGGCCTGTCTGAACTCCCTGCAAGGAAGGAGTCAACAGTTGTTGGTCCAGCCAACACCAGGTTCCTTCTCCCTGCAATTTGAGCCAATCATGATGCTGGGAGGGGAAACTGAGGCTCAGCTCTGTATTTCTGCACAGAAGGAAAGAGAGGGGTGCTTGTCACTCAAATGCAAATCCAGTGTCACTGCTGGTGTTCAACAAGATGTTTTTTATGCCATAAACCCACACAGGCACATCAGAATTTCCCGATATGTCATTCCAGATTTATTGAATGCACAGTTCAGGTTAACATCCCATAATACGCATGGAGTGCCCTTCATTAGCTAAGGCTTCCACCTCTGGGAGTGTTTTTTGACATGCTCGTGTTGAGCTTTTTGCCTCCGGACCTTTGCCCGGGCAGTCTTGACCACAGCTCAAACAAAGGGCCACCTTCCTTTCCTTCTTCCAGGACTGGCCCCACTTGCAAAATTCTTCATCCCAGTCACAAAGCTCCAAAGCTGGACTCGAACTCCCTATAACTGTAGCATTTGTGGTCAGCCTCTTTTGGGGTCCAGGTAAGTCTTAAGCTCCCTGCTGATCCCAACCATGGCTCTCCCAAAGAAAAGCATCACCTGAGTGAATCAGGTGGACCAGCTCTGGTTGGAGCGAATTCAAGGCTCCCCTGCCAAAGCCCTTAAGAGCTGGCTGATAGGTTAAGGGCCTTCAAGGTCTTGGCTGTAGGAACAGCACACAGACTCTGGTTCGCCCATTCAAAGAGGGGACTTGGAACAAACATGGAAGCAGAACTCTCCCTCCTGGGACTCCCCCATCTTCCATTAGGCCAAGGATACAAATATATATTCCTATGCTGCCTTTTCACTTGGGAGGCCTGTAAGGTGTGTCAAAATCAGTTCCACACATTACAAAAAGCCACAGACACACCCACCCACTGAGCGCCCCTAAATAGGGGCAGAGAAGGGACAAGGGGTCCTGCAGCCAAGTTATCTGTGACCCCTTCCAAGGTGCAGTGCTTGGCCAGGGCTTTGCCCACTGGCACGGACAAGGGAGGCTGTTTTCCTAGAGTTCTGCTGCCTCCCTGAAAGCCTCTCTCTCTCACACACACACAAGGCCTGGCATCAGTCAGCTTCCCTGTCCCAGTGAGAGAGATGTAGCTGTGGCTGCAAGGAAAACTCCTCTGTGGCCGTGGGTCTCTGGTTCTCGGCTGCTGCTGGCAAACTTGATGCCCAGCTGCAGTTCCTGGGGGCCCTGCCTGGCAGCAGCCACCATTTGCAGCAGCAGCAGCCCTGGCTTTGCTGTAGTGCCACTCTGGGTGCTTTGCAATCACCAACCGCCGCCTCTCGACAAAGCCGCTCCTCCCGAGGGGGGGTGGTTGCTTTTGAAGACTTGCCAGAAGATCAGGCCCCCCACCATCCCCTTCAGGTGACAAAGGGATCAGTGGCCACCATATAAATCTAGAGCTAATCCCCACAATCAATATTTTTCATTAAGAGCCTGCGCAAGTCAGGCCGTTGGAGGAGGAAAATCTGTTTAGCGTGACATCTTGATGAAGTTATTCAGCGCAGGGCATTTAAGTCATTGAACAGTAATCAAGAGTGGCCAGTGGGGAGATTGGAGGTTGCTGGGCAGGGGGGGGGTGTTTCACACAAAGAGCTGCCAGCCCCGAGGAGGGATGGCCATGATCCCCACAGAAGCTGACAGATTTCTCTTGGGGACAGAGCCCTCCTGTGCCACACAGAGCCCCCTCCTGCAGTGCTCCGTGTCTCTGGCCTGGCATCCCCTTTTCCCTGCGTGGCTCTTTCTTCATGTTCAGCCCAGCTCAGGACCTTCCTGGATGCTCTTTCTGTCTCTCCCCCCACCCCCTCCGCCCCCTCCGCCCCCTCTGGCCCTCAACATCTTGAACATCAGGAAAGCACCTGGCCAGAATGGTTTGTGAGAAAAGAAGCTTCCTGGCTTTTTTGAAAGCTCTGCTAGTCCAGAGGTTCTGCAATGGCAGGTGTGTTGTTGTTCCTCATGCTAAACTGGTGAAACAAGCTTGTTTGCTGTGTGTGCAGCACACACAGAGTTATGTGTGCAGCAGGTTGTCTTTCTTGGTCAGTTCCTCCTCTGTGTTGAGGGAGAGGGGGGCAGCGCAGGGAGCGCTTCTTCAGAGGGCCACAGGGACGGACCCCTCTTCCTTGCAAGGGAGCTTGGCTGCCTCCCTCCCTCCTCGCCTCTGCTGCAAACTGAGCCACGCCTGGCAGCTCGGGAGAGCCAGCAAACAGCCTCCCTTTCCTCTCTCCCTCCAGACAGCCCTGGCAGAGCCGGCTTCCCCAGAGAGTTGGATGCCCTCGGCCATTAGGACAGATTCCTTTGGGGCAGATAAGCTCCTTCAGGCAACTTTACTTCGCCCATTTCTCCCTGTCGGTGCCAATAGCACGACACCCGCAGACAGACCCACTGATCTTTGCAATTAGAGACTCTGTGCACAGCCCAACAATCATTTTGGAAGAGAGGGTCCCAAAGACCCCTATACAACTGCAGCCTGGCAGGAAGCCAACCGCTTACCCAGCTACCCTAAGAGGGCAGAGCTCAGCATGGCTCAGTTCACCTGAATGAAACTGCCATCCACGGATGACGTGGAAGGGAGGTTCCGCTTGCCTTGGGAAAGCTGCCTTACACCCGCTTGCCTGGCTCTCCCCTCACTTGCTCAGGCAGGGGGCTTGCCTGAGAGCCAGCCAGGGCAGACACTGTCCTCCCTGCCTCCAGCCTCCCATCAGGCAAGAGGAAGGGCAGGGCGGCCCCTCCAGTGGCTTCTGTGGCCCCTGCTGGAGGGCAGGGCTGGCTATTGCTCACTCTCCTCCGCCCGGCCTGCAGCTGAAGCTGATGAATAAAAATCTGCTGCTGCTGGGTTTGCATCCCCCCCCCCCGCCTCCCCTCTTGCCAAGCCTTGCCAGGGGCAGCTGATGGCTGTCGCTGAAGGCAGCTCCATCAATAATGGATGCTTGCAAACCAAGCAAGTGCGAAAATTCTCTCTCCCCCATGAATTATAAATGCAGCTCGGCGCGGTTGGGCTTCATCTCCCTTTCCATTTCTTTGTGTATTAAGGGGGGGGATCATGTTTCCAATTAACACATTCCATCCTTAGGTGACACAAGAGCAGTTCTCCAGTGATGTGCAGATGCCATCTCTACCCCTGCCAACCTGCAGATGAGGGGGGAGCAGAGCCAGCTGCAATGGTGCTGAGCTGGGCACCTGGATCCCTGGCCTCTCCAAGGGGTCAAGGCATCCAGAGACACGAAGTGAGAGACTGCTTCGCCTTTGTAAATGGCTTTGCCCTAAAGGTAAGCCGTGCATGTGGTTGTGGTGTCCCCAAACTGTTTTGTAAATGTCCTGCTTTGGGGATGTGGTCACAGCAAGGCAAAGCTAGGGGCAACAGGCTCAGCCCCCAACCAGAAAGGGATGCTCTCCCAGGAGCCCAGGGTGGCAGGCATGCCAGCTCTGCTCCACCTCCTGGCTCTGAGATCAGGGCAGCACCTCCTTCCAGTTTCTCTGGGTCATCCCTTCTCTACCCAGGTGTGCGATGGGACCTAGAGAGACAAACCTAAAGGATGAAGAAAGGATAAACTTGGGGGAGGGCAGGTTATCACTGTCCTCCTACTAACCTAGTTTGGGCATCAGCTGCCTAAAGTCCATTCTGCATTCCCGTAAGTGGGAACTTCTGCTGTGGAGGTCCTGTTGGCCCTAGAGCTGAGTCGGAAGCAAGCTGCAAAAGCTGAGAGAGCCTCTTGCTCCTGGTCGTCTGGGGGCCCAGGCCACTGCTGCATGTCAGGCGCCAGGGAAAAGGCCAGAGAGCCATTGGGGGTTTCAGATGAAGGCAAGGCAATCCTTGCCTTGTCCAGGACAGCAGATCGTGTGGCTTGACCAGGTGCCCTAAAAACTTCACATCTCAGGCTTGGGTGTCACTGGCATGTACCCAGTAATTGCCCTCCCTTGTAATGAACAGCATTTTCCAAGAATATGGTGCAGATCCACAGGGAACCACAATGGTGGTACATTTCATAATTAGGCCTAAAGAAAAGATGAAAGGATTTTGCAAAATTGCCCATAATTGTCAGTGACTTTTGCTTTTTCCTAAGAAAACACTTCTGAAAACAGCAGGATATGATCGCAGGCGAAGAAAAGGCTTACCCTGAGCTGCTAAGAAGCAGAGGCAGGACTGAAATGGTGGGCCATCCACAGCTTTCCACAGGGAGTTTCCCCAGCTCTGAGTCCCTTTGCGGCAATCCTGAGCCGACTTAATTCTCCACCCAGCAAGAACACCAAAAGTCCAGACAGCCATGGAGGTAAGTAAGGGCTCTTGGGACAATCCTGCCTTGGATCCACATCCAAAACAGGGTCAGAAGTATGCAAGATCCCAGAAATTTTCCTCAATCCTCTGTAGCAGAGGAACAAGCCCCACAGTTGTCCATTCACACTCTTCACTTGGAGCAACAGCTGGATGTGTGGTCATCTGGAGAACTAAGAATGGTCCAGAAAAGGAGCCAGCTGAACATCTGTGCTGTCCCATCAGGTTAGACCTGCCTTCTTCTTCCTTGTTTCCCCAAAAGGATCTCCTGCCTCTGTCCTTTTCTTCCCTTTGCCCTCTGTCCTGCCCTTCCCATCTTCCACGGTGACAGAACCATTTCTTTAATTATTACTGTAATCTTAGTAGTTCATCCACCCCACTCTGAAAGCACAGTGAGTGGCAATCTGTGTTGGCTTCACATCTCCATGATTATTCTAGTTGTGTTCCTAACTCACTACACATCCTGCCCATCAAAAAAGTATGGTCTGACTGGTAAGGTTTGTTTTTGACAAATTCAGGCTACTTTTCGTATGGCACCTGTCCTGGAGGAAGCTCGAGACCTTCCCGGGGCCCTCCAGATGGTGTTCTCCTCCATATTTTCAGTCACTGCATGAGGAGAGAAAGGGGACGCCAGGACCCCAATAAGGTGGACAGCAGAATTTTGGTTCCGGATGCAGGGCCCGGGATGTCTGGATGATGGGCATGTGGCACAAGATGGCTGGCATCTCAGGAAGACTGCAAAACTATGCTTGGCCAGAGCATGGCAAGCAGCATCAGAAGAGCTTTCAACTGGGAGATAAAAGCCCTGGAGGAAATAGAGACTTGCACGCTATAGAAGGAAATGTGGCTGTAATCGAGACTACTAAATCATTCAGTAAAAAGCAGGAGTAACATTGGCTCATAAAGTTTGTGGTTTTCATTGTCTACAAGTTAATGCTCAGAATTAGAATTTCCTGCATTAGAAGCCTGAACTTCTAATGCAGGAAATGAAATATGATTTGATTGATACAATGGAGACCAGTGAAATTACCCCACATTTGAGAATCCCATTTATTCAAAAAATATGGAAACAAGAGGGAGAATCATGTGCTATGATGAACAAAACTACTTCTGTTCAGGAGTCCAAATGATTTGGTTACAAGGGCAGGCATGAATAAAAGCGATGTTGGTAGTGGCGTCTGTGATTCCCCACCTCACCGAGGAGGAGACCTGGAGGAAGGTTCCAAAAAGAAATGACCAAAGGGGCCTGACGTTTATGGAGAGTCTCAGTCATCCAGGTCCTGGTTGCCCCAAAGGTGCTTTTCAAGAGGCAACTGGACTTTCTGGTTTTTCTTTGAAGACGTTTCGCTGAAGAAGCTTCTTGGATGAGAAGTGAAACATCTTCAAACAAAAACCAGAAAGTCCAGTTGCCTCTTGAAAAGCACCTTTGGGAGGCCTGATGTTGTATCTATGCAGGTGTTTGAATTAGGAATTGCCTGACTCTGGAGTACCTCTGGGCTGCTTGCACAAAAATAGGGAACGATAAAAAGAACCTAGGCAGAGTAATGGTGGGAAGACATGAGGCCTTTTCCTCCTGCATGCGCAGAAGTTCTCTCCACCTCTCCTTAAGCCACCATGAAACTTTCTGTCCTCAATTCCCTGGTCCTTTCCTGACTTTATTATCTTCCTTTCAAATCACTCCCAGTTTCTGATCAGGTAATCAGGTGACAAATTCTAACAGAGAATTAACACCTTTGTGCTGCCCTAGGACAAGGTCAGAAGAAGGGGGAAACTTCAAAGTAGCTGCCACTTCATAAAACTTGTCTCTGCCCCTACCTTCCCTCTGGCTTTTGACTTTGATGCCAGCAGAAGCTTCTTCTCTTCTCTTGGAATAGCTGAAAAAGGGGGCCAGAACTAGCAAGGGCTCCTTTAGCTTCGCTGATGGCAGAAGGAAGATCCATGAATCCATACACCAACTGGACCCTGAAAATGACACAGAAAGCATTAACATAGCAAAGAGAAAGGAAAAACCGTTCAATATGTCTTTTGTCTGAATCGTCTCTGGCCAGAGCATATGTGTCCTCCACCAAGAAATGATGAGTAGTAGAATGAAATGGGTGACAGAAGTTCCTGGGTGATGTTTGTGGTGGACTAAAATGTTTCTGGAGAAGCAGAGATGGTATTTATAGCGGCAGCGATTGGCTGCTAGTTGATGAATTCTGGCTGACGGAGCCTCTCAGAATAAGGAGAGGCCAAGAGACTGCCCACCTGCACTCTGGACAGCTGCTCCTCATCAAAGGTTCTTGCTGTCAACTCATGAGTCAAGTAGTGGAGAGTCAAGGAAGAGCCGGCATGTTCACAACTGCAGTGCCGCCTTTTAAGGACACTGGAGTTGCTCAAAGCCTCCCTTTCTTAATCACATTTGGATATAATCAATTTACAGTTAAAAAGAGATTATCAGTTCAGCAGGAGAAAGAAAGAAAAATTTGGCAAGTCAGCCTTCATTTCAAATTAAAAAAGAAGAAAGCAAAATAATAATTTCAAGCGCTTTAAATTAACAGCAAAACACTTCATAAGATTCTGATCTAAGAAAGTTAGAAAAGATAAAGGAGGACAATTTAAATTTGAAATATTTATACTTTAGCAAATGTGCTTTTGATACTATTTAGACAAATAGACCAAACTTTTATGGAAATGCTAATTTAACATCACAGGGAAAAGACAATTGGTGGATTTTACCAAACAAAGAGATAAATGTAGTACGAGATAAGACTTTTTGACTGTGTAATCAGAAATATAAAGTTCCAAAGTGGAAAAATTGGTGAAGGGAAGGAGAGGATCATTAGAGCAACTGACAGAAAAGTAATATGAAGGCAGACATCAACAAAGTCTACAGAATTAATGCACAATTTGCAGAATTAGGAAACATTTCCAGGGATTTTGTCAGGAAGAGCATGAGAGACCTGCAAGTTATGCAGCAATATTTTAATATTAGATTAAGAATGCAGATGTGATTGCACTTAAAGAAATTCTGATTGAAATACTGTGATTTTGGAGATGACCAGGCTGAGCCCGGGGGCAGGATCAAATATCATCAGTCTGGAGTCCCCACAGACCTAAGTCCAGCCCCACCCACCCCTGTAGTCCATTGACTCTTGTACCAGTTTGCCTTGACCATTAGTAGATCAGATTCTTGTGTATAGGTTGCATGTATAACTTGCATTGCTGCTGAACTCCATCCTGGCTTCTGGTTTCCCACGCCTGACATGTGTAAAAGAAAAGAGGTTTGGTTTTTTATTTTTTACTGATGAGCTTAAGCAAAAAATGATACCTGTCAGGCCCAAAGATGACTCAGTGAGAGGCAATCAAGTCCAGTTCTTTATTTGCTTTATTAATAGACAGAATCGCGCCAGTCTGAAGCTCTCATCTTCTAACCCAGGGGTCAGCAACCTGCGGCTCCGCAGCCGCATGCAGCTCTTTGGGCCCTCTGCTGTGGCTTTGCTGTGGCTCCCTGTTGGGTGATCCCACCACTGGCTGGCCCTGCCCCTCGCCCTCCTCTCCCAGTCACTCCTCGCCTGGCCTGAGAAGGTAAGGGTGACAGTGGCGGATGGAGAAGCGGCCAGGGAAGAGAGATACAAAGAGAGAAGGAGAGAGGGGGGGAGAGAAGGAGGGAGGGAGGGGAGAGAGAGATATGTCAAAAGGATTTTGTGGTTTCCCGGTGTTTTTTAACAACTGGTTCTCTGCCGTAATGACCAGCTGGGTAGGTGTGGCTACCATGTGACTGGTAGAAGTGAGTGACATTGAGTTGGCCACGCCCACCCAGGTTTTGTGGCTTCCGGTGTTTTCTTTTCTGTGGGAAATGGGTCCAAATGGCTCTTTGAGTATTTAAGGTTGCAGACCCCTGTTTTAACCTAATGAATATATCCTGGGAGATTCTAGGTGGTTGAATTTTTTTTCCTCCCCTCCTCTCCCCCTCCAGTTCAGGACCAGGGCAGTCTCTTGTCCTGGGACCCTCTCTGGAAAGTGCTGCCTCCTCCCTGAGAAGCTGTGAGACTATGATTGACATGCGCACATCCACCTCCTCCAGCTGCACATTCCAGCACAATACGATTCCATTAAGATAAATTGGAAGGTGTGTTTTTTACTTTTAAACAGCAGAGCCTTTGACCTAACTCAGTTCCAAACCCAGAGATTTCTTAGGGGGAAAAAAAAATCAAAGAAAAAAATAGAAAAAAATATTCAAGAGACCTAACAAGAAACTGAAAAGGGGGCTTCTACATTAGGCATTACAGGTATTGACTTTTCAAAATTTTTGGCAGAAATATGGATCTTAAATGCTTAACGTGAAATATAAATGAAGCAAATGCTCCCCCCCAAAAGAAAACATGATTTTGAGCACTTCTGGGTGAGGTTCGTGACAGACTAGATGCCTCCAAAGATGCGGAGATGATCAGCATCCAGATCGCAGTTTCTGGCTGGTGGAGCATCTCCAGATGAGAAGCAACTGAGCAATTGCGGTCTGACCCACGGAGGGCTGCCCCTTGTGTGGAGACCATGAGGCTCAGAGGCTCTTGTGGTCTCCTTATGAGTAGAGCGGCCAGGGGCACAAGGCGGAGCCAGCCTGCTTGCAGTCACTGGTCAGCCTTTTCAAGGTCATTCGGTTCACTCAAAGCCTCGCTTTCTTAAACACTTCTGAATATAACCAATTTACTGTTAAAGAGAGATCATCACGCTAGCAGAATAAATAAAACAACCATTCAGTGAGTCAGCCTTTCTTCTGGATTACAGAAAGAAAAGAGGAAAATAATATTTGAAAGACTTCAACAGTAAAAAAAAAAAAAAAGCTTAATAGGATGTTGATTTAAGAAAGCCATAAATGGGTAAAGGGGACAGTGTATAAATCTGAAATATTTTGATGCAAGTACTTGCAATATTATTTGGAACTAATTAGACAAACAGTCCTGGCCTTTATGGAAATGCTGTAACAAGGAAACCATTCACAAAGAGAGAAGCTTCAAGCCACTATGTTGTATGGGTGGGAGAAAGTAACACAAGAATTTAAGTTTTGATTCACTATATACAGGGCTCATGCTTACACAACGAATAGAATAAGCTGGAAGGGACCTTGGAGGTCTTCTAGTCCAGCCCCCTGTTCAAGCAGGAGAACCTATACCAGTGAAAAACCTCCAGTGATGTAGCACTCACAATTTCTGGAGGCCAGCTGTTCCACTGGTTAATTGTCCTCACTGTTAGGAAGTTTCTCCTTAATTCCAAGTTGTTTCTCTCTTTTGTTAGTTTCCAACCATTCTTTCTTTTTTTTTTTTTTTAAATTTGATTTATATGCCGCCCTTCTCCGGAGACTCAAGGCAGCTTACAATGCGTTAAGCCTTCATACTTTTGTATATATTTATACACAGTCAGCTTATTGCCCCCACAATCTGGGTCCTCATTTTACCTACCTTTGAAAGGATGGAAGGCTGAGTCAACCTTGAGCCTGGTGAGATTTGAACTTGCAGTAATTGCAGGCAGCTGGATGTTAATAACAGTGCTTTAGTCTGCTGCACCACCAGGGCTCTGCCCTCTGGTGCTTTGAAGAATAATTTGCCCCCCTCTTCTTTGGGGCAGCCCTTCAAATACTGGAACACTGCTATCATGTCACCCCACTTCTTCTTTTCTTTAGACTAGCCAAACCCAAACTTGATACATGGCAGTTGATGGAATTCTTTCATTATGACTTCATTTCTTCTAACTTACGTATCAGAGATCTGCATCTATTTGTCTCTGGCTAGGCTGCTTCCAGGGCTACCCTCTGCCGTGAGAAGGCTCGTATCAGGAGAACCAGGGACGTTCCAGACTGCTGAAGGAGGTCAACCATCGTCCCAGGCAGCAGACCCATGGGAAAAAGAACTACCGGTCCACATGACTTCAAGGCCTGGGAAGTTTCTGAAGCAAAACATAAAGAAATCGGCAGGATCATGTTAAGAACAACCGTGCCAAGCTAGCCTTACCACATTGTTTAACTGAGTAACTTCCTTAGTAGATTGTGGGAATGCTAGAGATATGATACATTACATATAAGCAGAGGATTTGGCAAAGCACATAATTAAATGAAGACAAAGTTGGATTGAAAATTATATTTCAAATGTAATCTATCGGTTTAAAGTAGAAGTGTCATAAAGTTCACTTCTGGGATTTACACTTTAAAAAATGTTAATTACTAAGGTAAAGAGGTAGAGGAAATGTTCACCTTATTTGCCAATGATTCCAAATTAGAAGTCACACATATGTAAACACATACATACTCATCACCTCATTCCCGTTTTGGATAAACAACATTATGCAAAGTGCCGGTAAAACATAAGAAGTAGTAAACAAAAAAAAATTAGTGTAACAACACTATTATGCCTCTTCATATGTTTTTATCCTTGCAAACTATCTAATATTTGTTGCAAATAATTTGGGTTTCCAACTAGCAACATAGCATCTTGTGGCAGAAGTTGTACAGACCAGATTTTTGTTCTACAACAGATTATTTAGAAATGTATGAAAGTCAGAAAGAAAGTTGATTATTTGTTTGTTGATTTAGAAAAAAACGTGACAAGGCGTAAATTATGATTTTATATCAGAAATATAAAATCGAGGATTGGTCGCTGAATAGCGTAAGAGCAACGAAGGATGGAACTCAAGCATGCAAGAGAACAAATGGAACCCTAAGCAAATGGTTCAGCAAGGAGCAGGGAGGAAGACATGAATGTGTGATGATTTGGGGATAAACCTATCACAGGATGGAGGAGAGGCTTCCTTGGAGCATGACAATACTCCCAAGAGCCGTTATCCAGATGGCCATGCCTGATGTTAACCAGGAGCACAGCTTGAGCATGTCCCAGCATTCCCAGTTTTGGCTTGGCAACATTAGTGACCAGTGTGGGCCTTGGAGCATAGCAAGATTACCCTGCTCTATGGGTAGGACTTGTGCACAATGCTACCAGAAATTTCAGTGCTTCAGAATACAGCTCACTAGATGTGTGCTTGTTGCATTTAACATTTAAAATACGCCCGTGGCTTCTGGTGCATTTCTGGGCAGGCTTCCAAATGCTGCTTTTGACTTACATGGCTACCTACACAAAGCCTTCCCTTCTTCAGGAAGAACCAGCTCATTCCTTGAGTGGTTGGATACTCCAAGCCCCAGTCCTGGCTCTGGGGAAACCACCTGGCTACGCACAACTGTCAGCCCTTCGCTGCACCTGCATGCATTCCGGAGGGTGGATGCTAGTCAGGGAGGCTGTCTCTGCTAGACAGTGAAGACCTGTGGTGGAGAAACAAGGCATGAATATTTCAGGAACACACACTCACGGGGTCATTTGCAAGCTAGTGAAAAGCAATTTTCCCTGGTTTCTTTGCATTGGATATTTTTCAGTAGTTGGCAGCGCAATTTTAAGCACTTGACTGAACACACTTGAAGGAGTCTTCCAGCATTGTTAGTCTGAGCATGAACCTGAATGCCAGCAAAAAAAAAAAAAAAAAAAGATGCTTGCCAATCATAAACACGTAACGGGGAATATCTTGGGCATCTCTCCAGATCTGCCAGGTCAGGAGAAGAAACAACCCACGTAGAGCTATTCATTCATCCCAAACAGCAATGAGTAGCCCTCACTGGGTTGCGTCTTCTCCTGGCTCATCTATAAATGGGCCCTTCCAAGCAGCCGCCACCGCCACCACCCGGGTATAATTGTCCACTTTGGCTTTGCAAGCCCTGAGGGCTGAATGGGCTCCCCCAAGCCCAGCTGTTGGCTGCTGCTGAAGGCCGACCTGAGCCCTTGCCTCCTCAGCAGGATGCCCATTGCCCACCACCTTCCTGCCGTTCAGACCCACTTAGCATTCATCACCCACAAGTTTGTGTTGGGTGCATAAATGATGCTGAGCTGAAGCATCTCATTTCTTTGCCAGCTGATGGCAGAGCAGATTTTGCCATTTTCCTTTCACTATCTTGAGCCGCAGAAGGCCTCAAGGAGATTATGTATTTCGGTCTATTTAATCTGCTGTCATAAAACATGTCAGTATTATGTGGGATATTCACTTTTATAATTTAGGGCATCACTAGTTAAGCAAGTAGGTTTTGAAATGAACAAAAATTTTCAGCCGAGTTCATCCATTAAGTAAAGAGAGAGAGCAAACAAAAGGGCAGTTCTATGGCCCAATTGCATTGGGCTATGCAATAAATTCTACATTATTGACTTCAGCTGCCTACAGAATTTTACAAGAGGGAAGCTAGGAAATATGAACATTTCTGGAAGAACAAAACGGTGGTTGAAAGGAACCCTCCTCTTCACACATCTTTGACCCTCCCTCTCCCCTCCATGCGGCTTCATTGTGCTCCCGTCCCAGGTTCAGCCCAGGACAAACTGGGGCTCACCATGCAGTCCACAAGTCCCGTTCCTGAATGGGGGGCTTGGGGTGGGGTGCCATTACTTCCTAGCTGTACAAGAGGCCCTCGGAGAGCAGAGGAAGGAACCCAGTGGGGCCACCAGAAGTCCTCCTGTAATGCTGCTCTGGCTCTCCGTGTGCAGGAGAGGATGGTGCCCCAAAGCATGGAACGATGTGCCAGCAAAAGTCTTTCTTGTTTTCAGGTGAGAGTCGCCAGTTGCAGAAGCCTCCCAAGGGAAGCCATTGGCTGCCGTGCATGAGAGCTCTCCCATTCGTTCCTGGCAAAGGTGCGGAGGCCGGAATCCAGTCTTTCAAACAGTAGATCACGTTCCTTTGTTTTTCCCATCTCCTGGTCTGCTGCCAGGTTGCCCCCAAGAGCAGCCGGAGCACCTGTGCCAGAAGAAGAGCGAAGGAAAGGAAGGCTGGGCACAAAACGTGCCATCCCCAAGCAAATGAACCATCTCATGCCTTTGTGCAACATTTATCTGGATTCATAAGGCTTCCCAACTCAGGCAATACGATTCTGGTGTTCAGCAGACAAACAAACAATAAAGTGAAAGAACATACACAACAAATAAATGTAAAATAGACAAAAGGAAATGATGACCAAACACAATAATAGAAACCACCACAAAGGAACTCTGCTCCACTGGAGCCCAACACCTGGGGAGAGAGGCGAGTCTTTCTGGGTTCCCTAAAAGTGAGCAGAGTTGGGGCCCCTCTTCTGGAGCACAGAGAGCCACCTCCCCCACTCCCTCCCATCAAGTAGCAAAGTTTAAAAGAAGATCAACAGCCAGACTGCCATATATGCCAAACCTTTCAGGTTTCTGTGTTTATTTGAAGCATTTACATTTGATAATGTAAATTATTTGACGCATTACAGCCTTGGCTAGATCAGGGCTGTCAAACTCGATTTCATTGAGGGCCACATCAGGGTTGTGTTTGGCTTGAGGGGGGGGAGGAGCTGGGGGGCATGGCCAGGGGGGCATGGCCAGCTTGATATCACTCATGTCGGGGGCGCCTGTGGTGGCCCGAGTACTCTGTCAGCGAAAATGTGCTCCCGAGCTCCGTTTTTGGCTGTGAAGGCCTCCTGCAACCCTCTGCCAGTGAAAACAGAGTTCTAGCCTGCCCACATCGCTGGCAGAGGCACCATGGACCGGCCCTTTGCTGTTTCCAGGGCGGCCATATGGGCCAGATCTAAGCACCCCATGGGCCGGCTCCGGCTCCCGGGCCTTGAGTTTGACACCCCTGGGCTAGAGTATGGTGTGAATGTCAGTCCACAGCCCCAGTTGTGTATTATCTTCTCTGCACCCAGAAACCTCCAAGCAGAGCAACTAGAGAGGGGAGCTTGGGGCAACTACTTTGATTTGGAGTAGTCACCCTATAATTCTCCCCCCACCCCCCAAATCCAGGAGGCTCAGCATCTCATGGTTTATCTCCATTTTGCCTTGAGATAAAAGCCACCTCTTCCCCTCCCCCCCTCAGGTTAGTGCCATCTCACAGTTAGTGCCAGCTTCTCACCTTTATCAGTCTCTTTACATCAGGAATATTATTTGTTTGTGGGCCAAGCTGTTTCTGTATTTTTATTTGTTTATTGAATGTATATAGCTGTCCATTTCATTTCTGGGCAATTCACATTCCCCTCAAATTAAAAAAAAAACCCACAAAATTTAACAACAAGAATCACTAATCAATAAAAACTATTAAAACATAAAAATCATAATCTGCAGGAAAGTATCATTCATTTTCTGAAAGTCCAACCATTTTGCAGGCTCTGCACCAATGTCACCAGATCCCCAAACCAGATCCCCAAGTCACATCTTAAGGTCTTTTGGGAGGCCATCAAGGTTGGGACCAATCTGACTTCAGTGGGGGATGATCTTTCAAAGGATCACAGCAGAAAAGGCTCTATTCCTGAATCCCATTTGATAATGGTGAGCTTCCATATTTTTTTTAATAAAAAGAGGTGGGAGAGAAAATTTGTGTAACTAGTAAGAATTCAAAAGGAATCAATCTCCTCTTTGGTTTCAATCATTAATTGTAGTAATAATTAAAAATAGATTTAAAAAAAATAAAAGAATGGCTCTCAGTAAGTTTACCCATGCCTAATACCCTTAATTATCTATAAAAATTTAAATGGTTACTGGGCAAAATCTAGCAACACTATATGTGATAAAAATTGTTTATTAAATTGATTTATATAGCTGCCCATCTCGTTACATGACTCTGGACAGTTTGCAACATGGCAACAAATAAAAATATAAACAAATACAAAAGAAAACAAAAAAGAAAACACTAGGCACCCAGGAAACAGCCTCCATCGCACTCCTGAGGCCCAAATTTTCCAAGATCTTTATGAAGAAATTGGAGCCGGGGAGGAAATTGTCCAGCATGGAGGGGACAGACCACCACCCATCCTCCAGAGATTGGGAGGGGGGGTGTCTCTTATCTGTCAAGGAAGAATGAGCCTGGGATCACCTCTGCTCTTCACTGTGGGGAAATGAGAGGGCTTGGGGATCCTACAATCCAGGCTCTGTAACATCCCAGCAGACGCAGCCTGTGCAGATGGAGGAAAACCTCCTTGCCTTGCTCAGCCTCCCATGGGGAAAGGAGTCCCCACGAGCTACTTCCCTTCCTGCGTCTCCCATTTTTCCTGCTACTCACGGATGGCAGGAGAGGGGGCAATGGCAGCCACGAGAGAGCCCTGACCTCTTGCTGTTAAAAGGCAAATGGCCAGGCGAACCAATAGCCAGAGGGCAGGGGGCATATTTCAGGGTGCCTGCTTGTGCAGGAATCTCTGTGCTCCATGAGGCCAACAGAACAGGGCAGATCAGTCCATATGCTTTCCTGGCAATGCAGAGAGACCAGACGGGAAGGCTTGGGCCACAGAAGTGGGAAAAGGCATTTTGTTCCCCCTGTGGCCTTCACAGTGGGCCAAAGATCAGGATAACACCAACATTTTGGTCCTCAGCAGTTCCTGGGTCATCTTTGCACAGACAGGCGGGTCCGAATGTCAATCATCTGCTGGAAACGGAGCTTTGCCGAAGGTTGAAGAAAGCAGGGGGGCATCCAAGGTTTGTGTGAAGCACCGAAAACAATAAAAAGGGTATTTTCTGGTATGTCGGAAACCCAAGGACAGGCCCAGAGACTGCAGGGCCCTTGTGAGGAAAAGGGGAGCCTTGGGAAAGTGAGACCTGCTGGCCTGTTTTTTTAAATCTGCTTTCTCTCAGAGGGACCATGAAACCCCCAGCCAGCCTTTGTTCTGCTGCGGGGGTCTGCAGTACAGGAGAGACATGGGAAAGCAAACCTAATTTTAAGGGAGTGAAATCTCCCAAGTGTGTGTGTGTGTCTGTGTGTGTGTGTCTGTACACTTCATCGTTCACTCAAGCACTCATAGACACGCACAACACTCTTCAACACTTGCTACTCAGTACCTTTCTCAATGTCCTCACTGGAGCCTCTGGGGTTGAAGGAACCCTTTTCCCCTCTAAGGGCTCCTTCCATTCAAGGAGGTTGCCAGGCAGAGGCTAATGGCTCTCCTGCCTGGCATGCTTGAGTTGGATTCCTGTCATGAAACCCCACCCCAACTCACAGTCCGACCCCCAACTCTAGGGTTCTCCGACCTCTCCTGGGGCCCTGCTGGGCTCGATGGCATTTTTTTCTACCTTAAGAGAGAGCTCTATTTTTGAATAGTCTCAAAATGCTCTTGAAAGATGTCATTCTTCCAAGTGCTGCTTCCCACTTACTCTTTTACCAGTCCCTTGAATTATTTTGGAAATGTGGTAAAATGTGAGATTTTCGGCACCTGCAGTATTGGGAGAACTTCCTGTCTTCTCTCTCTTCCCTAGCTGACCCCAAATATTCTCCTTGTGGTGAGAGGGGCAGGGTGTTAACTGTGTACCGCAGTACATGGATGCCCCCATATTGTCACTCGAGACTGTGGTCCCTCTCCCTTGGGGGGGAAGACACTGGAGGGGACAAGACCCACTCCAAGACAGGTAGAAAGACAGAAAGATTTGCTCAGGAAAATTTCAGCCTATGCAGCAGTAGGAAAGGAACCCGAGGAAGAGTCTGAAGAAGACACAGCAAGGTGTGGTTCAGACAACAACAGGGTCTCCGCAGCCGTGGATGCTCCCAGGTGAGCTGGATCAGGGAAGAGACAGGCCTGAGCAGGGACAGGAGATGTGCCAATGGTCCTCACCATGTTGCACAGAGATGTTGAGTGTACACGGCCAGTCCCAGGTCCTTGTCAAAAGTTCCCATTAATGTTTGGGGAAAAGAAATGGAGAGATTGTCTTTCAGATCTGCTGAAGACATAAAATTGGGTGGGACAACAAGAAAGCAGAAATGATTCAAAATGGCCAATTGGAGAAATTGGCTAAGGAAATCAGTGAAGACAAGGGCAAAGGTTAGGATCTTCCTCCTCCATCATCCCTGGCCGTCAATAGATATTTGGGAGGTTTGAGGACAGATTTCTTCACATTCCTGACTCTTTCCTCCCTCCCCCAATGCTTCACTGCCCTGCCTTCTTCCCCCTCCCATCTTGCCTTCAGAGCAGGTGGCATTTCCAGAAGGTCTTCTGGCCTGGGCACTGCCCAGGGACCACACCAGGGACAGGAGCCCCCGGCAACCATCCCCGGGGCCCAGCAGGAGTTGGACTGGCTCCCTCTACCTTCTGGCCCAGTTCAGCAGCCCTGCATTACCAAAGCAGGCATTCTCCCATTTCCTCCCAGTTCCAAGCGCGGTGGGTGTGCTCTTCCCCAGCAGCCCTCCTCTTCTCCTTCTTCTCCTTCTCCTTCTCCTTCTCCTTCTCCTTCTTCTTCTTCTTCTTCTTCTCCTTCTCCTTCTCCTTCTCCTTCTCCTTCTCCTTCTCCTTCTCCTTCTCCTTCTCCTTCTCCTTCTCCTTCTCCTTCTCCTTCTCCTTCTCCTTCTCCTTCTCCTTCTCCTTCTCCTTCTCCTTCTTCTTCTTCTTCTTCTTCTTCTTCTTTTTGGACGTGATTTATATGCCGCCCTTCTCTGGAGACTCAGGGCGGCTTACAATGCGTTAAGCAATAGCCTTCTTACTTTTGTATATTTTTTATACAAAGTCAGCTTATTGCCCCCACAAACCGGGCCCTCATTTTACCTACCTTAGAAAGGATGGAAGGCTGAGTCAACCTTGAGCCTGGCAAGATTTGAACTTGCAGTAATTGCAGCTCTTTATTTTCCTACTGGTGTCATGGAGTACAAGTGGGTGTCACATGGGCCGGAGGGGCAGCGAGAGCCCTTCCCAGGGTGGGGACAAGCCACTGGCCAGCCACCTGCTCAGGCTGCCAGGCAGCAGCTGGAGTTGGGGATTAGGAACCAAATTAATTATCAAGGTTGGGTGTTTCTGCCAGACCTCCGCAGAGGGCATCTGAGGACAATGTCTGGG
Source organism: Pantherophis guttatus (assembly GCF_059756535.1). Lineage (NCBI taxonomy): Eukaryota > Metazoa > Chordata > Lepidosauria > Squamata > Colubridae > Pantherophis > Pantherophis guttatus. The sequence continues at coordinate 1,674,933 of NC_142076.1, forward strand.
GGGGCAGATCCCCCCCCTCCCCCATCTACCTGCCCCACAACTGCTCCTCAGCCATGGCCAGCCCTGCAAAGATCCCCCCCCCAGCTCTGGCGCTCACTCACTTGCCATCCATTGCAGAATGGCCCCTTCTTCCTCTTCCGTCCCACCTGCCTGAGCCCCGGAAAGGGCTCCGTTCTGACCCACCAGAGCCTGCAGAATTCAGGCAAAGCTTCCGAAGACACAACCTCTCCTGGCCCTGCTTGAAGTTTCAGAGCTTTGGTTTAATTTCCCCCTTTTGCAGATGAACCGCTTGCCTTTTGAAATGCTTGGGATCTGTTTTCAGTCTCCTCATCCTGAAGGCCAGGCAAGGAGGAGGGAGGCAGGCTGGTCACCTGCAAGGCCAGGTCACATCCCTCTGCCCATCTCCCTTCCTTTCAGAACCCTAAAACTTTCTCAAGCCCCAACCCACATTACCTCTGGGAGGGAGGGAGGAGGGACACCACCCCCCCAGAGCAGCCTTACCTTTGCACCGCTGCACCACCTGCTGAGATTTTTGGCTGCCCCCAAGCCTCCCCTCCTCTGGATTTGCCATTTGCCCTCCCTTTACGCAGAGATTTACTAGATGTGGCAGCCAGTAAATTCAAAGTGCCCGTGAGCCCCTCCTGGGGATATCCAGTTTCTGCATCACATTAGCTTTTTAATTTGTTTTTTCAAAGATTAGTTTATTTAGAAAACGAACCACAAAGGAAACTGGCAGGCTGGGAGGCTGCACCCCTGCTTTCCCCTCCAAGGAGCAACCAGAAAATCCCTTCAATCCAGTGCTTGGATTGAAAAACTGATCATTCCCTAGAAAAAGGTGAAAGGGAATAACCTCTGGGGGGAGGCGGAGCTAAGGAGATAGTTTCTTTCCATATTGGGGGGGAGGGGGGCTAGGAGTGGCTGCCTCTCTTCTCCATCCCACCCCACCCCACCTACCAGATCCCACTCACTCTCTCAAAGCTGCACAAGGCTAAAGGTTCCAAGCCGGGTCGCTAATGAGTGAACCTATTAAACTCTGCCCAGTGTAGTGATGCAATTAAAACTTTGCCCCAATTAAATCCAGGTAATTAACAGGACTGACATTTACGGAGAGGTGTCAGCGCAGCAGAGGCAGGAATGAGCCCAGCCCTGGGCAGCCAGCAGGAAGGGGGTTTGCAGCAGGCTCCGCCCATCCTGAGAGGATTAATCCCAAACCCTTTCAGTAATCAACTGGTAGGATTAAAACTCTTCCTTCCCTCCTGCTGCCCCACCCAGCCATAAGCCCCCCCCGCCCCCCACTCCTTCCCTGTCTGGGCTCTGCTTGTGCCGGGGAGGCTGCTCAGAACTGAGCTTCCAAGGGTCCCATTGCACAACCAGGACAGATGGAGGCTGGAGGCCCCCTTCTCCAAGGAAGGAGGGAGGAAAACTCGCCCACCCACTTTGCTGCCAGGAGTCCCCCGCCCTTTCTGCGCCCTGGCAAGATATTCCTCCTCAAATGGGCACAGCGACCCTCCGGCTGGATCCTTCGGGGCAGAGAAGAGTCCCTCCGCCTGGGGTCAGCCGGACTCCCCGCAGGAGTTTCCGTCGCTTGGGGGAAAGGCCACCTTTGGGAGCCCCTCCCTGGGGCCCTGGGCCTCCGAAGGCTGCCGGATTAAAGTGGGTGGGGCTGCCTCAGGGACCCCGGCCGCGCTCAGTGCAGAGGGGAGCTGGCGAACCCCTCGCCCGGCCGCCGCTGCTCTGCCCAGTCCTGCTCCGCTGCCCCCGGAGCAGCCAGCTTTCGCCCTCCCGCCCCGGGACTTGGGGCGCCAGCGCCGGGCAGCGTCCGAGGGGGCGAGGGCCCGTAGCCCGGGCCGGAAGCGGAGCCGTCGGAGGCGCTCCACAGCCCGCCGGTCTTCGCGACTCGAGACCCGGCGGCGCAGGGACGAAAGAGCCGGGAGGGCGGCGGCACGGGCACCTCGCGCGGCCACCTCCGCCCCGGGGCTCCCCCGAGCAGCGGCCGGTCCCGCAGGCAGCGCCAGGAGGAGCGGGTCGCCCCCGCAGCCTCCCAGCTGGCAGCCCTCGGGCGGGCGGACGGGCGGGCGGGCAGCACCGCCCCGCGGGAACCCGCGCTCGGCCCCCGCGGCCACTCGGGGCGGGGGCTCAGCCTGCCAGCAGCGGCGGAGGCGGCTCCGGCTCGGCTGACGTCAGGCGGCCCCTTAAAGAGGCGCCGCAGCGGGAGCGGGGTCGGTAGTGGCGGGCCGCCGAGCTCGTCGGCCCCGCGCGCCCCGACCCCGCGCTGCTGCCGGCCGGGGAGCCGTGGCCGCCGCCGGCGATGGAGCCATGGCGCTCGGCCGGCGGAGGCGGCGGCTGCGGCGGTGCCGGGCGCTGCTGCTGGGCGCGTTGCTCTCGCTCTCGGGCACCTGCCTCTGCTACAGCCTGCTGCTCCTCTGCTGCGGCCCCGAGCCGCCCCCCGCCGCCGCCCGCTGCCCGCCCGCCCTGCCCGCCGCCCGCAAGAAACTTCTGCAGAAGTGGCGCGCCTGCCCCGCCGCCGCCGCGCCGCCCGCCCCCTCGGCCCGGCCCGCGGGCGACGGGGGCGGCGGGGGCAGCCGGGCCAAGGCGGCCGTGGCCAAGCGGCTCCCGCACGCGCTGATCGTGGGCGTCAAGAAGGGCGGCACCCGCGCCGTGCTGGAGTTCATCCGCGGCCACCCGGGCGTGCGCGCCCTCGGCACCGAGCCCCACTTCTTCGACCGGCACTACGAGCGGGGCCTGGAGTGGTACAGGTGAGGCGGCTCAGCGGAGCTCGGGAAGCGGCCGTCGCGGGGACCGGGCGGGCGGAGAGCCGCCCAGCAGCCCCTTCCCGTCGCGCCGGGCCGCCCGTCCGCGGCGTCGGGGCCGGAGCGCCGGAACCTCGCAGCGCTGCTCCGCGTCTCGGGCTCCACCGCCGCCCGCCAGCTCGCTCGGCTGCCTGCCCGGCGCCCGCCGTGCGCTTTCCCAGGCGCCCCGCAGACCCTCCGCCTGCTCCGCGCGCGGGCGAGGCGGCGGGAGAGGGAAGCGACGCTCCTGCTGCCCGTCCGCCCCCCGTTTGCCGGCCGAAAGGCTCCGCTGGCGGGTGGGGAGCCCCAGCAGGGGTTGGCGGTTCCTTGCCCAACGGAGCCGCAGCAGAAGTCGCCAAGAGAGGCGCCGCGGGGCAAGGGAGCCGAAGGGCCGGCGGGTCCTGGACCGGCTTCCCGATTGCGACTTTCCCGGGAATCCTCATCTAAGCAGACGGGGAGAATCTGCTGTTCCGGCTGGTGCCACTCCGGCCTCCACTCAGCCCCCCTCCCCCCCCGCACAAAGCCCACTTACCTTCTTCCCACCCGAACCCCCCGAGTTGCCCGCGGAACCCGCCTTCCTCCAGGGTAGGAGGGAGATTCCCAGCCCGGACGGCCCAGGCCTGGCAGTTGGCCAAGGGGGTCCCCAATCCCGGCCGTGGATCCTGCCCACAGCAGGGGTCAGCCGGCCAACCAGTTCGAGCTTGGCTGCCTCACTCCGAGCGCTTCCACGCCTGCATTAGATCCTCTGTCAACCCCTCAGAGGGCGCCAAGGCGATCCGTGCAGCCTTCGCTTCTCTTGGCTCAAAATGCCGAGAAGGCGGCTTAAAGCTGCGGTTCTGACGGCACCGAGATCCTCTCCGCCTCCGTTTGGCACAAAAGGGAAGGCACTCCAGCTGGTCTGATCTTGAAGCGGAAACTCGGCAGAGCCTTTCCTCTGCTAGAGCAGGGGGGTGGACTAGTTGATCTCTAACGTTCTTGTGGTTCTGACCGTAAGCGAAGATTTCCCTTCAGGGGTCTGGGGAGCCAAATGGAGGCATGAGGTGAGGGGTTGGGCCACCAGCCTTGCTCTGGAAGGGGCTCAGTAGAATGAGGGGCATTTTATTCCAAGGGTCCCAGCTGATGGGCTTTGTAGTGGGAAGCAGGCGCAGGAGCCAACCTTGAAAACATCTTCTGTGGAGGTTCCTGTGGACTTCTAGAGTGGCTCCTTCAAAAGGTGCAGAGCCAGTAAACCAGGGATGGACCTGCCGGCTGCTGCTAAAGTTCCCCACTCAACCATTCCATTTGACTAATGTTTCTTTTAAATGAAACCCTTCACTAGTCTAATCATGTTTAGCCCATTGCTCTTTCCAGAGGGCCAGGGTCTCCGGTGGGACTTGTACAGCAGCAGCCATGGGCTTTTGCCTTGGAACATGGAGCAAACTGTGGAATGACGGGGGCTCTGGGCGTCTCCAGCCCCTGCCCGGCTGAGGCCTGAGCCATCGTAGGGAGAATCTCCTTCACCCCTGGTGAGGGGTCTTTCCGCTCAGAAACTTCATGCATCAGGGCAGGAGGCAAAGCTGCTTCAAAGCCCATAAGCCACATTGCTTCTTGCACTTGAGCATTCGTTGCCCACATCCTTCCCCCCATCCCCCATGGGGGGGGGCGGCTTCATCTTGCCTCCAATCGGAGAATGAAAGAACCTTCCACGTTGCTCATTGTGGCCCAAGCCAACCACAGTTGTCAGGCATGTAAATTTGTGGTCATCTGTTATCTTGGAGGCAAAGTGCACCCCACCCCAGTCACTAAGAAGTACAAGGCCCCTCCCCTCTGAAAGCAACATTAGCTGCCTTCCATCAGTCACTGGTCTCCTGGCATTGGCGCTGAGCATTAGCACTCGGTTCTCTAACCAGGCAGAGCAGGAGGGCAGAGGGCTCGATTTGATTTGGAAAAGGAGAGGCCACATTTTTGTGCTGTTAACATTCTGAAATGAGCCTTTACTTTAGATTAGCCTTTTCCCCCCTGATTGCCTCATTCAGAACATAAGGAGCTGGTTAGACTTTCTGGAGTGTCTTTGCCACTTTCCCTGCATTGTCAGTTTCAAGCTCTCCCAACTGCTTCCCCACCAGGCTGGAGCAGGACCAGAATCAGGGCTCCCTGGCCTGCAAGTGGGAGCATTTCCCTACTGGTTGCAAAGGGGGTGCTGCAAAGCTGGAAGAGGAAGTTCCCACGGCAGACTCCCCGGCCAACAGCACTGGGAAGAGAGGCAGTGCAGGGGGTCCTGGGCCCTCAGAGGCCAGTCTTTGGACCTAGAGGACCATTTCCCTATTGTGGTTTCCTAACAGCTAGGAGTAAGGATTTTGTTCCTCCAAACAAGAGGGGGCTGAAATGGCCCAGCACTTTGAAGCCCAGGTGGAATCTGTGTTAGCTCTCAAATTCCGGAATAGCATTTTAATGGTGGCTGCTGCCTGCAGGATCTGGTGGATCTCTGTGACCCAGACCAGTGCAGAGGAATCCTAGGAGCCATCCAATCCAAGACCCCAACTTGATGCAGAATCATCTGCATCAGAAACATCTCTGACTCATATTCAGCCTCTCTTTGAAGTCTTCTGCCAGAGAAGTCTCCGGGTCACAAAGTTCCCCTGGCTGACAGCTGGTACAATCAGGAGGTTCTTTCCCTCTCCCTCGGCAGAACCAACCTGATCCCCTTTCTTGACAGAGTGACCGTCCTGGTTGGAACAGTGTGCCTTGATTTCAGCTCACGAAGTCTTGCATGAAATTCTAGCAGATTTTAAGTCAAAGTCTGGTTTGCACTCTAGTTGGTAGATCACAAGCCGCACATGTGCCAAATGCCAGTTCTAGGTGGCAGCCAGCAAATAATGTCAGGATCATGAGAGCATTGTTACTCTATTCTGAGTTGAACAAACCACAGTAGAAAGTTGTGTCCACATTTTAGGAAGGATATTAGCAAACTGGGTCATATCCAAAGAGAAAACAAGATGGTCAGAAGCCAGAAGGAAAATTTTATGCGGAACTTTTTAAAGGTCTGGGTATGTTTAGCCTGGAGAAGAGAAGAGAAGAGAATACTGGGGAGATACACGGCAGCCGTCTTCAAGCATCTGAGAGGGTGTCACGAAGATGATGGGCAAACTTTTTCAGGGAAGGTCCAGAGGACAGGACAGCTTGCAATAAGCAGATTCTGGTTGGGGATCAGAAAAGTTTTCTTCATGGTTAGAGCTATTCAACAGTGGAACAGTCTTCCTTGGGAGACGGCAAAGTTTCATTTGATATTTAAAGACAAGCTAGATGGTCATCATGGGATGGAAGGTTTACTGGTCAAGGAATCCAATTAGAAGACCCGAGATTCCCTGATTGTGTTTTGAAAGATGCTGGACAGAGTTTGATTCATAATGAACCATCTCTGCTTTAATGTTCTTTATTTTACTTTTGCGAGTTATGATTTTATTGTTGTTTAGTTTTTATGGCTACTATGGATTTTTAAAATTGTTTTCCATTTATGTGTTAACTACTATGCCATTGATCGAGGCAGAATACAAATAACATAGTGAAATAGTTATGCAGAATTGTCTCTTTTGGGAGGGAAGCAGCTCCACTCTTTGGAGAGCAAAGAGGCAAAAGGTCTTTCTCATAGAATCTCTTTGGTGGCTTCCAAGGGGAGCCCAAGGTGGAGGTGGAGAAATTCCTCCTGTCATGTCACTTCTTCCCTTTGTTCCTCACCTCTTTGGGCCTTTCCTTCGCAGGCACCTGATGCCCCGCACCCTGGACAGCCAGATCACCATGGAGAAGACCCCCAGCTACTACATCACCCGGGAAGCTCCCCAGCGGATCTTCAACATGTCACGGAACACAAAGCTGATTGTGGTGGTGAGGAATCCGGTCACCAGAGCCATCTCGGACTACACCCAGACCCTTTCCAAAAGGCCGGACATCCCCACCTTCGAGGGGCTCTCCTTCCGCAACCGCAGCCTCGGCCTGGTGGACACTTCCTGGAGTGCCATCCGCATTGGCCTCTACGCGCTGCACCTGGAAAGCTGGCTCCAGTACTTCCCGCTCTCCCAGATCCACTTCGTCAGCGGGGAGAGGCTCATCACGGACCCCGCGGAGGAGATGGCCAAAGTGCAGGACTTCCTGGGCCTGAAACGGCTCATCACCGAGAAACACTTCTTCTTCAACAAGACCAAGGGCTTCCCTTGCTTGAAGAAGGCCGGGGGAGGCACACTGCCACGCTGCCTGGGGAAATCCAAAGGCAGGCCTCACGTCCAGATTGACCCAGATGTTCTGGAGCAGCTGCAGGACTTCTACCGCCCCTACAACATCCGCTTCTACGAGGCCGTGGGGCGAGACTTCCGGTGGGAATGAGAGTGGGGGGCAGGCTGGGGAAGCCGTTTCAGCTCTACCTTCGTTCTGGCCATGGGGAACCAGCCCAGCAGGCCAAAGTCCAGCCCTCGAGCCGGGGCCATTGCAGCACACGGCCATCCTGCCGGGGTTGGTGAGGCCTTCAGGAACTTTTCAATGGTGCAATCAGGGTATGTGAGGCCCAAGGATGGATTTTATTTTTCATAATGGTATAGAAACAGAGTTTATAAAGATCCCTATGTAAGCGCTAAGGGCACCTGCTCCCTCACTCTGCGATCCTTCCGTGAAACCTCAGAGATGCCCCCTTGTATGAGGTCCCCCCCTCACCCCCCGGCTGTTTTTCCCCCCATGAATAAAGCACAGATTTCTGCTATTACAGGTACTTGAGGCCCAGCCCTTGGCTTGTCCCAGAGTCTCTCTTGGTGGCCTCTTGTCTCCTCTTCCTTCCTGTGAAATAAGTCCCAGCCAACCCAAAGGAAGCCTGGCAGAGCCCCAGCAGGTCCCTTTGCTGGGAGAAGGGGGCAGGGGTTTGATGGGGGGGGCTGCTTTAATTCCTCCTACAGGTACAGGTACGGGGGGGCATGTATTTTAGCCTTAGCTGAGAGAAATTGTTTTTCTCAGTCTTCGAGGAGGGCTGTGTGTGGCCCAGCCAGTTGCTGGAGCACCTTCTCCAGTTGCCAAGTGTGCCAAATTCTGCCACCACCTACCAGGGCCAGGAGTGCTGAGCTGTGTCTCCAATCCTTCTGTGCATCTGCTGCCCTCAGCAGCGTTGCGCCCTCCATCTCGGAAGGGCTGTGGCTTCTCGTTGGCACCCAGTAGCTGGCAGCTCCTTCCCAAAGCAGAAGGTCCCTGGCAGCCCCTCGCTTGTTCTGCTCCTTCTCCTTTGCTTGCCTCAGCAGCTGGAGACAGACCAAGGCGTTCAAGGGGTTTCCCGACTGGCAATCGGGACCCCTCTGCCAGGGGAGAGCAGCAGCCTCAGCTCCCACCAGCCAAAAGCCAGGGATTCTCTCCCTCGAAAGCGCTCCTGTCTCTGGGGCCCTTCTGGGGCCTCCATTTCTCCCCCAGCTTTACAGAGTTCACCCTGTTACAGACTGGGAGAGCCTCCTGTAGGCTGCAGACTCCCCAGCTGGCCAGGTCCTGTCTCAGCCACAGATCTACCTGCCAGGAGGTGGGCCTCTGACCATCTTCCTGTCCGGCATGGGGGGACTGCTTACAAGCCTCCCCCCTCAGCTCAGTGGTGCCTGCCTCCTCCGCCCTCCCTCGGGGCACCTACTGCCCACCTCAACTGCCTAGGCTGCCCACCATGCGGCTCTAGAGCCCCTCAACCAGTGGTGAAATCCAATTTTTTTTACTACCGGTTCTGTGGGCATGGCTTGGTGGGCGTGGCAGGGGAAGGATACTCAAAATCCCCATTCCCTCCCCGGTCCTGGGGAAAGGATATTGCAAAATCTCCATTCCCATCCCACTCGCGGGCCAGCCAGAGGTGGTATTTGCCGGTTCTCTGAACTGCTCAAAATTTCCGCTACCGGTTCTCCAGAACCTGCTGGATTTCACTCCTGCCCTCAACCTCCTTGGCTCCAGCCGTTCAACTGTCTCCATGCCTTCCTCCAGCTCCATTGGTTTCTGCTCCATTGGTTAGATGCAAAGAAGGAAGAGCAGAGCCTAAGGCAGTCCTTTGGCAGTCCAGAGGGACTTCCGGGGGAGCAGCCCCAATTCTCTCAATCAGGCCTGAGACTTGGCAAAACCTTTGCTTTAGGAAGATGAGCAGGTTTGGCCACCCCTCCCAACCTCAGGGAGCATCTTTTAGCTCTGAGGAAGAAGTACGTCGGCTGGGCTGCCCTTCCCAGTGTAGCCCAGGGAGAGGAGGAGCCCCCACGGCTGGGCAGGAGGGCACCCTGACCTCAGTGGCTGTCCTGCTGCAAAAGATTCCGAATCCATCTTTTCTGGCCAGTCCCTCCTCTTGTAGAGTTTCAAGAGCCCCTTTTTCAATCTTGCCTTTCCTTCTGATTGGCTACAATCATGTCTTGATCACAGCAGATAAAATAACCAGCTATTATATTTTGCCAGGTTAGTGGATCCCTGTGACACGGTAAGCTCTGAAAGTCAAGCACCGATGCTTAATCCTTCGGTTCCTGTTTTCCATTTATAATGGCCAAAGGTTGGGTTGGTGGCCTGTGGTGCCGTTGCCTTCTCTACCCCAGAAATAGACCTGAGGAGCCTTTATAGCACATTTCAAAGCATGGCTGTATGGCGATGTGGCATCCATAGGGCAGTGCTTTCCTGTTGCATGCTGGGCATCTGTTGGCTTGAGAGACCTTGGGGCATCCCCTCCGTGGAATGAATGTCTGCCCCAGAAGGGAATCATCCCTGTATCCAAAGCATCTACCTAGAGAAGACGGGTAAGATTTTACCTCCCCTTGGGGCAGCTTTTTCCTGCAGACGTGCTAACTGCCCTTATTCAGAATTATTTCCCTATTTCTAACTTAAAAACAGAATAATTCCCTGGAGCCAGGCATCATTTGATAAGGTTGATAACGAGCTCTGCTTCCTAGAGTTTGCTTACCACTTTTTTCAAATGCCTCAAATCTTCCCTGCCCCCATTGGTGCTACCGATTGTGAAGTCAAGCTAAGCTTCACCTCGTTGCCCCCATCGCGTAAGGCCTGTCCTGTCTGATCCCCTGGAAAGTGGCAAAATGCCATGTAAACCAAAGGGCACCAGGGCAAAGTGGGAAAGGACTTGGCAGATCAGCTTTCTCTGATACCTTCCTTCCCAATAATACTGGCTAATGGCCTTTGGTCAAACCTAAGATTGTTAAGCTTGTTAAGCTTCTACTTAATTTGTCTGGGAGGCTTTTGGTCCTTGCCACAGAGGGTAACTATCAGGTTCAGCAATGAGGCTGCTTTTTTCTTTTAAGATCAGCTATAAAACATGATTTTCCTGCTTGGCTTGAATGTGAAAAAATTGGAAGTCTCTTTTTTAATAATTTTATTAAGTTTATCAAAATATAAAATACAAGAGAAAATGAAAATAGCTGGGAAATGGGGGAAGAAAAAGGGAAGAGAAAGAAGTGGGGGTGGAAGGGGTGGAAAGAACGTTCACTTCTCTCTCTTTTTAGTGCAGGAGAGGAGGATAGCAACATTACAGCCTCAACTTTTTGCTTTTACATATTAATATATACTAGCCATTTCTATAATAACAAACCTACCTAATCAGCAAAATCCAAAGTTTCATTTTTTTTCCATCGTGAGCACAAAATTCAGAAGCCGTTTCCAAGCAGAAGCAAAGTTCGGTGTGTTCTTTTCTCTGATTAAAGCTGTCAGTTTAGCCACCTCTGCTGGTTCCATCAGACTGTTGGGAGCTTCTTCAAGGATGAGCATCTAACTTTGGCCTTTATGACCCTGTTCCAGAGTTTCTGGGGGCCACTTTGATTATACTCATTGATTATTCCTGAGCATTATTCCTTTCCCCCTTTTTAGAGAATTCTGTGCATCTGCGGAAAAACGGACGAAACGTCGTCTATTTTTCCATCTTGTGGGGATGTTTTTTGAAATGCACCTTATTTTGTAGAATTTCCCATCCCTCCTGCTAGGGTTGGGGGAGGGGTCATTAAAAGGAGGCAGATAAAAACTCCTCAAAGGCTAAGAAATCATTAGGGACCTGCTTTCCTTCATGGGTGGATAAGCTTCCATCTGAGCAGACATCTGTGAGCGTTCCTTCCTGGCAGCCCCTTTTCTCTCTTTCTCTTTCAAATTTTAGAAACCGCTTTCTTGGTAACCTATCTAAAACTTCTGCTTGTGCCTCCAAAGCATCCTGCAGGTGGGTGAGGCTGGTCTCTTTATGCAGGAGCTGGGAGTGCACCAGCTCTGCTGCTGCCCATGTTTGCCCGGCTTTCCTCTTGCTTAGAAAAATCCTCCTGCCTGTCGGAGCAGGCCAGCCCATTTGCCCAGCGGCCCTGCTGTTGACTTGTGCCAGCCACAAAGCAAGACATGTTGCTTGGTGCACAGCCAGAGAGAATTTATGGCCGAGTTTAATGGCCCATTTTATGGGAACCAGCAGCCCTAATTGAATGTCAAGTGCTGCGTGGAATGGCCATCGGAGAAAGCAGCCGCATCTCGGCTCTCCTGCAACGGGGCTTCATTGCTCAGATTGCTTCGTGGTTTTAACAGGCCCCCTCTCCTCTCTGTGTCTTGTGTAAGGTCCTCAGGTTGGTGCGCCCAATTAAACTAATTGGCTAGAGGCAGGGAGAAGCTGCGGACTCTGATCAATGTTTTGAAGCATCCGCAGAATGAAAAATGCACACTAGCATTGGACACTTCTGGCCACTGAGGCTGAGAGGAGAAGCTCCTCTTGGGTTCCTCCTGCTGGTTTTCTTCACTCCTACAAACACACGCACACACACAGTGTCCAGGATTTTCCCCAACGTCTGTTGATTTAACATTTTGTGGCATCTTTTCCAAACATGTTAAAGGAAAACCAAATCCTGCTTTCTGATCAGAGTAGATTGCTGAGGAAGTGACAGAGAATCTCCCAGGGAAGAAGTTTGAGGAACTGAAGTGCCTTCTTGGCCAACCAATCTGGGGAGAAGAAGGGATCTCCTGAGGTCCCAGCTGAATGTGATCTGTCCAGAAAGGCAACCAGCCCTTTCCACTAGGCCTGGGAGAGCAAAGCAGGAAGAGAGGCAGGCAGGCAGGCTCTGTGCTCCAGAGGAACCGGAGCAGAGCAGCTCCAGGCTGGGAGCTGAGCGCTGCAGGGGGATTTCTTCCCAATGGAAGGCCACACTTTGCATCCCCCGGAGGGCCTTGGCATGGAGCCCAGTCGGGCAGCTGGAAGGTGCAGCTGTGGCCGTGGGAGACCCCAGAGGCTTCCTTTGAATGTGCTTATGGCAAAGGAGCTTCATTGGGAAAAGTCAAGTATTAGCAGGCCTGCACAGATTGCTCTCTGCTGGGCTCCTGGCCTGACAGTTGGATGGAGGGAAAAGCAGAGTTGTAGGCTCAGAGTTGTAGCTGCCTTGGGGAAGGGGGGAGGGTGTGTGTGTGTGCCTGTGTGCGCGTGCATGCGTATGAGCATGTACAGATGCATGTGCATGTACATGTACATGCTGAGCCCCATGTAGCTGACAAATAAGAAGGCAAGTCAGACTCAATGCAAGAATCATTAATCTCGGGTAAAAACAGAATCTTGAAAATGGTACAAATAAATTCCCCTTTGGCATATAGTGGATTAATGAAGGTGGAATGTCTTCCTTGCCATGTCTCCCTCCTCTGAATCAGGTGGACCCTTTTCTCAGAAACCCCACCCCTCTGGCTCTCTTCCTTCAGCACATGTGTTTGATGGAGTTGCCTCCAGCCTCCCTTTCAGTTCGGTCCCAGGGCAGCCACTAGCCTGATTCTGGAGGTGGTGTTGAAGCCATCTTGTGCCAATTCTGAGTCCCTGCAATGGGCCGTATTCCAAAGAAGTCCAACCTATTCTGGAAAGCAGCCCTGCCTCAACTGAAGTGCAACCCAACGTCTGGCCCAAGCACCAGGAGGCACCTGGGTATCTCAGCTACGGATCCTCCTCCAGAATGTTGGGGCGGGGGGGGAGAGACATGCCTAGCTAGAAAATATTTTGCCTTCCTGAACTTGGAAACTCTTGCAAACAAGCTGCACCTCTTAGCAAGGGGAGAAATAAAGGGACCCACTAGTCAAGGATTACAAAACTCTACCTGCAGTAGTAAACACTGAAGAATAATGAATTTATCATCCAACTGATAAATAGCCTACAGAACTACCAGATGGAAAGTTAGAAGGAAGGCTCCTGTGGTTTATCTTCATCCAGAGATCCACAAGGAAAGGAATGCAGGTTTACAATTTTTTATAGATTTTTCCCTTCCCGCCTTAGCCATGAAAAGTTCGCCCAACTCCCCTCACTGGGTTGTTTTTGTGTGGATAATAGGAAGAAGAAGGCGTGTTAGAGACGTTCACCACTTTGAGTTATTTGTGAATAACTGAGTAACATTAATCTCATGACCTACTGACCATCAGGGGACACGGGATATAGGCAGGAGGGTTTAGGATTTGCCTTCACTCTCTGCTTGGTCTGTCCTTCTGCTGCTCTTTGTCTAAAGGATTACTGCTCTTGAGTGGCTTCTTTCTGCCTTCCTTCCCAGGCACACCTTGGACTCGCCTCCTGGTGGGATGTTTTTAGCCAGGTGCCAGGCTTTGCCTATTCTGATCATAGGGTTCCTGCAAATAAATCCTCTTTCTAATAGAGTTATCAAGCCTGCTCCACTAATCATGGCTCAGGTTAGATCCTTGCTCTCAGGAAAGCTCACATCACACCCAGAATGCTTCCTCCTCCTCTGAGTGGGTGGGTTCCAGCAGCTGTGCAAAAGGTGCCCTTGGGGATGGGGAGAGGGCCAGGCTCCTGGAGAGTAAAGCAAACCTTAAGAAAGAAATTAACTTTCAGAAACAGAGTCAGGAATGTCACCGTTTGTGGAGATAAGCTTGAAAGATCATTCAAGATCATTCAAAATGAAAACATTCCTGAAATCTCGAGGACAAAGGAAGGCACGAGAGGCCAGGTGGGGCAAAGAGGCTGCAAAGGCTCTGGAGAAGAGGCTTCTAAACCTCCTCTAGAAGCTATTGCACTCTTGGACACGCAGACATGTGTACAGGAGAAATGTTGGTTCTCTTCTTTTTACATTTATCACTTGGAAGTGAGTAAGCTGGGGCAGATGCAATAGAAAGGAAAAGAGAAGGCAAATATTAATTTTGTGACAAATTGCTTACAGGAGTTTAATTTACGTAGTTCTGAGGGGGAGGGTGTCGTTCTGGCTCAAGAGTCTGCTTGTAAGGTGGCCTGGGTCATTTGCCAACCAAGGGTTTGAGAAAGGGAGAAAGTGAAACTGTCAGACTGCATTTCAAAGGTGATCCCTCACCTCAGCTCAGGATAATGAAAGCCTAGAAAGGAGACGGAGCCCAGAGTAGCAGAGCAAATGAGCCACCAGGCACACTTGTTTGATACTATACCAACTTCTCACTTCATTAAAGGAAAAAGCGAGTGTGGTGTAATTTAATGAGAAGAACTGAACTGAATCCACCATTTCCTTGACAAAAGGCCAAGGGTCATCTGAGCGTCCGAAGCTCTACAGGTTTCTGCTGTATATTACACAAAGGAGAGCTGCTTAACTTCACAGTCAGAAATGTCCCTGGTTGTGAGTCAAGTCACGTGCACACCCAGAATATTTCAACCTCCAACAGGTAAATGATGCCAATGGGAGCAGTTTAGATTACTTGAGAATGGGGTACATTTAGGAATGGGCAGAAGGACTCAAAAGAAGGTGAATGGAGTATGTCTTGCCAAAATGATTAGATTAGATTAACAGAGTTGGAAGGGACCTTGTAGGTCATCTAGTCCAACCTCCTGCCCAAGCAGGAGACCCTACTACACCATTTCTGACAGATGGCAGTCCAGTCTCTCCTTGAAAGCCTCCAGTGATGAAGCTCCCACAACTTCCGAAGGCAACTTCTGTTCCATGGGTTGATTGTTCTCACTGTCAGAAAATTTCTCCTTATTTCCAGGTTGATCTTGAGGCATAAACTGAAGCCTGTGAGGAACAGAAAGGATGGGGACAGGACTAGCAACAGGATGCAGGACGACGAGGCCTCCATCATGAGCACATACATACAAGAAGGAAGACGTTGTTACAGGACCCAAATAGTCCATTGTCTTAACAGAAATGCATAGAGCTTGGAGAACAGACAGGAAGAACTGTGGGTCTTAATGCAGGAAAGACAATGTGAAACAGTGGTAAATGAAAAGCAAGGATTGAAGGGTGTAACTTACTTCAAAAGAATAGGATAGATAAATGGGATGAATACATAGCACAACAACATAAAAAAGCAGAGCAGAATGCATTGAGTTCTCCAAATCTCAACAAGCAGTCAAGTCAAGGGCAATTGGACAGAGAAAGAAGTCAGGGGAAACAACATAGGTAGCATTGTGGGGATGCCCTCAGTGACTGCCAAGTCAGAAGATCTGAATTTAGAATAACTTTATTGTCACTTTGAATGTACACTAATCGGCATAAATTAAAATGAAATTTCATTGCATATAGCTCTCGAAGGGTCACCACCTCCAATATACACTACATAAAGATGACCAGGCAGATAGACAGACACATTGAAGATCGCAGGACTTTCAGAAAGGAATAGACACGTCAACTACCTGAACTTCCTGCAGGGAAATCCACTCGGCCAATGACTAGACGGTCCAAAAACTTCTGCAGTGATCATTGTTCAGTTTTTCAGAATATTGAAGAAGAAGCTGCCTATCCCAGATGGGCTCCCAATCAAGAAGGAAGAAGCTGCTTGAAGGGGGAAGGAAATATCACATCATCCTGGGAATCAAGACACTCCAGAAAGAGAAAGTGGGGCAGGCAGGTGTAATTGGAATCTGGAAGGATTAGGTGGGATCCCAGAGATCCCTAAATCACAGGGAGGAAGACAGGATGTTGGAAACATCTCAAAAATAAGAAACTGGAACTAAAATCATACTGTCCTGCTATGAGGAAAAATGAGGAGACAACCGTTGGGTATGCATAGGAAGCTTTTGACCGAGTTAAGAGATGTAGAGCAAATATATTCCAGATGGTTGAAATCACCCAAGCAGCCCAGGCACAAGTACCCAGCCTCTGCAGGAAGACTTTGAGGCAAGCTGAAGCCCAAAAAGAGCAGTTTTCAAGAGAAGTGAAAAGGGGAATAAAATCTTTTTGAATTACAGCTAATCCTCGATTTATGACCATCACTGAGCCCAACATTTCTGTTGCTAAGCGAGACATTTGTTAAGTGAGTTTTACGACCTTTCTTGCCAGAGTTGTTAAGGGAATCACTGCAGTTGTTAAGTTAGAAACACTTTTTAAAAGTGAACCTGGCTTCCCCGTTGCCTTTGCTTATCAGAAGGTTGCAAAAGCTGGGATACAGCAATGGTCATAAATACGAGCCAGTTGCCAAGCATCTGAATTTTGACCCTGTGACCATGGTCAAATGCTGCAATGGTCATTCAGGAAGTTTAGGATTGTAATCCCAGAGCCCTTTTCTGTAATCTTTGAGAAATCAGGGAGGAAAGGCAAAATGCCAGGGGATTGTAGAAGATTAAATATTGTTCCTCTCTTCTAATAGGAGAAAAGAAGACCCAGATAATTACAGCTTGACGCTGCCACCAGGCCGGAATGAAGAGCTTTTAAGAATCTGGAGAGCTTTCAAGTACAAGTGGAGCAGAATTGTTCCAGAAACAGGACAAGAAATCATGACTTTAAACTACGAGGAATTTCACTCCTAATTCTAAATCTCCCAAATCCCTTCCAGCTATTACTTCCTCTGTTTCCGTGCTTCTATGGCTGGGAATGGCTCTTGGATAGCCGGTCTAAAGTAACTTTACTCTCTCTGTGAAACACACAAGCTCTCAAAACTAGGCAGGACCCATCGAGCCTAAAGGGCTTTTTCTGGTGTCCACCCACCCAGCGATTCAGCAATATGTACAATAGCAGCAGGAAGCAGATGTGGGTGGAGGCAGAGCAAATGGGGCACCTTGGAGAAGCAGCACTGTCTTCCCATCCTCAGCCCCATAAATTGAGAAGACTTTCCTTTGCTCTCCTCTGTATGTTCCTCCTGGGCAAGCCATCTTTGCAAAGTCTTGCTTTTCTTTTCTTTTTCTAATATCTATTTCTTTTGCTTTATCAATAAGAATAAAATACAAAACGGAAAACAGAAAGAGGTATATCCAACACTAACAACAAAAAAGAAAAAAAAATCTGTACAAAAAAGGTGGGGAAAAATGACCCAAATCAAAGTCTTGCTTTTCGCAGGGTTGACTCCATCCTTTTCTTTCTCCCAAAGTCAGGCTTTGGAGCCTTCTGCCCTGAGGCAGAGAGGGCACTTTGAGGGGGTCTTGTGCTCCTAACAATATCTACAAATCCAGACTGACTTCCTGTTCTCTTCTGGGCAGCCCCATTGATCTTACTCTTCCTGTATAGCTCCTTTGGGTTTCCTCAAAATTCTTGTTCAGCCAAACTGGTTGCTTTCCCATTTTTTAAAAGCTCAGTATAAAAGGATGGGTTTTGTAGTCTGCATGGAGCACATGAAATAAATAAATACATATAAACATTTCAAAACGTGGACATATTTGCCATTGTTAAAATTACTGTGCATGTGCTATGCATAGATACATTTAAACTCTATTAAGTTTGTATGGTAAAAAAAGGTATTTAAGAAATATTCCCCCCTCCCCTTGATTTATACCATGAAGGGCATTCTCGTGGTAATGCTGAATAGATATTTTATTCAGACAAATAGGCTATTGAGGAAATTTGTCTTGGAAGAAAAGCCACCAAGGATTCCATCAGCTAAACTGAGACTATCTCTTGATTATGGAGGCTTTAAATTACCAGACTGCCCAAAGTATTACGGAGCCTTTATTTCTTCATAAATAAAGAGAGAGGGGGGGTTTAACTGAATATCAACTGTTACGGGCTTTATTGGAAAGTTATTACTTATTTCAGTTAAGTTCTTGGCAATTACCTGGATCAGCATATAGCAAAAAGGATCTTTCATTTCCTGGTCTGGGAGCAGCCAGACAGATCTGGACCCAACTGGGACACAGATTAGATTTTCTTGCTCAGTCTCATGAATATTGTGAAAGAATTTTACTTTAAAAATAGGTGGGAAGACATTTAATTGAAAAATATGGGTGGAATCTGAAATAGGGACTTTAAATCTATTACTTTGTAATGATTATTTTAAGTAATTTAATGATTGTGTGTGCAGGTGTGGGGGCGTATTACACACACACACACACACACAGAGTCACACACAGCCTTAATAAACTATAATAGTAACTCATGGATCTTTTGATAGCTCAATATAAGCTTAATGTTTTAGCTGCTTCAGAGAAACTGAAATGACTTATTTTTATGGAGTCTGCTTTTGAAATCAAACTGATTTCATACCTATTTTGGAAACTTTAAGACTGAAACACTTGATATTTATGATGGGGATCTTGTGGTTGAAATTAATTCATCAAGGATTTTTAAAAATTTATTTTGGATACTCATAATGCATTAGAAAAACCATAGTTTTTCTTTGTTGGCAATGTATGAAATTTAAGAATTTATTAATCTATATGATGTGGCCTTTCCCATTAATGGATCTTTTTAAAAATAATATTATAACATATAAAGGTAGATTTATGGGTAATTATATTTCAAAATGGTGGGAATGGACCATTTTTAGGAACTGTATTTATATTTGATATGGGGAATAACTATGAGAATTATATTGAGAGACTGGAAAAATATTACTACTCTAGACATTTTCAAGAAACAGTAATTTATCTGCTTTTGAAAACACTATTTTACCCCACTAATCAAAAAATAATATATGATATTTCCCTTTGACAATTTTTTTTACAAAAATACATATTTTTAATGGATAATTTGATATTTTGCTAATATATGATATATTTGGATGATTTATATTAATGTATTAATTCTTAGGGTACTTTGTTTTTATTTCATTTGTTTTGGAAATAGAAAATAATAATTAGAGTAACTATTAGATAGTTGCACATTACTTTTTTAATTTGCTCAATTGTTTGCTGTTATTCTTTTTCTTGGTTGTAAGTTATTTTCTCTGTATTTTCTTAAAAATTACACCAAAATATTTTTTCTAAAAAAAAATAGTCGATGAAGGCCTCCAGTCATAATTTGATAGACCAGGAGGTTGTTAAAGTTTAAAGAAGTCAACTTTAGATTGTATCCAAAACAAAAATCTATCCATACTCCTGCTTAACCCTTCATCCAGGAAAGTATGGATTTCTTCTAATTGAGGTTCCTGAGATATTTAATTCAGAATAATAAATTGCATAGCTTTGGAGTTTATCTATTTATTTATCAAGTTTCTTTTACTGCCCATCCCACTCAAGGCAACTCTGGCAGCCACAAGTTATTCCAACTCAGCCTTTCTGAGACATGACTATTAACCCTTTGATCAGTAGCACAAACTTTCAACCTACATTCAGCTATAGTATTCATTCTCGTCCCTCAGGGCTTGGGCTCTTCCGAAATCCTCACCAGAACAAAATTGTCCTCATAGTTTAACCAACAACAAAGAAAACCAACCTAAGAAGGGCCTGGTGGCTCAGCAGACTGATAGCATTGTGATTAACACCAGCTGTCTGCAATTACTGTAAGTTAGAATCTCACCAGGCTCAAGGTTGACTCAGTCTTCCATCCTTTCTAAGGTAGGTAAATTGAGGACCCAGTTTGTGGGGGCAATAAGCTGATTTTGTATAAATATACAAAAGTATGAAGGTTATTGCTTAACGCACTGTAAACCGCCCTGAGTCTCCGGAGAAGGGCAGCATATAAATCAAATTAAAAAAAGAAAAAAACTTCCTTAACTTTTTCCCAGCAAAACAGTTGAGCAAATGGTCAGAGTTTGGGGAAGAGGCGCTGTCCTTGGTGCTGAAGGATTAAATCAGTGTTTCTCAACAGAGCCAATTTTAAAGACATGCTGGCTGGGGATTCTGGGAGCTGGAGTCCACATGTCTTGAGGTTGCCAAGACTGAGAAATGCTGCATTAGATTCTGCTGGTCTTGACTAAGTGGGTCTCTCCTAAATGGGAAACTTCTGCCCAAATAGATGGTCTGAGTTGTCTGTTGCCAATACTGATTGGGTCAGTTCTAGGCAACCCTCTTTAAGGATGTGCCAAAGAAAAAAGTTGGACAGCACTGGGAAATAATCTGACTAAAGCAGAATTAAGTAGAACAATTTTACTTTCTGTTGATCATGACTGCAGAAGAAGAGTACTTTTTAAATCATGTGTTTCAGTCCATTTATTTTATAAAATCTGGAACAGGTGGAGGCATCTGTTTTCCAAGTTTCTAATCCACACCAGGAGGACATGATTAGATTAACAGAGTTGGAAGGGACCATCTAGTCCAATCCCCTGCCCAAGCAGGAGACCACACCATTTCTGACAAATGGCAGTCCAATCTCCCCTTGAAAGCCTCCAGTGATGAAGCTCCCACAACTTCTGAAGGCAACCTGTTCCATTGGTTGATTGCTCTCACTGTCAGAAAATTTCTCCTTATTTCTAGGTTGAATCTCTCCTTGTTCTGTTTCCATCCATTCTTCCTTGTCTGGCCTTCAGCTGCTTTGGAAAATAGCTTATCCCCTCCTCTCTGTGGCCGCCCCTCAAATATTGGAGCACTGCTATCATGTCTCCCCTGATCCTTCCCTTCACTAGACTAGGAACCAGATCAGAAAATCCATGTAGCACTTAACAATAGCACTTCATAGAGCTTCACAGCCCTCTCTAAATGGTTTACAGAGTCAGCCTCTTGCCACCAACAATCAGGGTCCTCATTTTACCAACCTCAGAAGGATGGAAAGTAGAGTCAACCTTGAAGCTCTAGAAGCTCTAACAAACCAAGAAACAGAATCTCCTCATTCACCTTTCAGCTCTCGGACAGAGTACCTGGACCATATAGGTGGGAAAGAGCATTAAGGTCAGAATTCTAGGATGGTTATATCCATTTACAGAGTGTAAATTGGCTTGTGGCCCTGGCCTCTTCCCCACAGCCACCATTGGCTGGGAGTTATAAAGATTTAGTCAGAGTTAAGAGGAAACATGGGTTATAAGGGGCCAAGAGAATCCTTGAATTCTTTCCCTGTTTGGGGAACTGCCTGATTGATCCAGGCAAATGTTTCCACATCCACTGGGGTTCCAAAAAAATCTATCTGGAGTCAGGAAAGCAGAATCTTTGGCTGAGGTTCTTTGCCCTAAGAAAGCCTTCTTGGGTTTCAGTAAAGAGGAATCTAGGAAGCTTATATTTGCAGAAGCTTAGAAATAATTGATGCCTAAGTCCTTTTTAGTGAGAAATTATGAAAGCAGCTAATGTTTGACACAGTTCTGTGATCTATAATTTATTACTGACTGAAGGTCT
Organism: Pantherophis guttatus; assembly: GCF_059756535.1. Lineage (NCBI taxonomy): Eukaryota > Metazoa > Chordata > Lepidosauria > Squamata > Colubridae > Pantherophis > Pantherophis guttatus. Next base: position 1,696,062 of record NC_142076.1, read on the forward strand.
TTGAAGAACTCCTGCGGGTTTGGCTAGAATTTTGTCTAATTTATAAATGTTTGGCAGGTAGAAGTGAAAAAGACTTTCTATTTTATTTCACCTGTAGGAAGCACCAACAATTGTCACCATCTCAAGAGAATCAGTTCCGCATTGGAAACCTACGAAAGCAGAGCAGTCATGCCAGCAAAGGCTGTGCTAGAACTCCCACCTCTTAAATCCGGGATGAACAGATGTGGGGGGAAGGGGGGACAAGTACAGTCTCTCTCCAAGCAAGAAAAGCAGGATACAGTCGGTCCAGATGTTTGCATTATGCTCCAGCCCCAAAATACTCAACTCAGTTTATTTCTAGCAATGCTAATAATGAATAATAACCTGATTTTTTTTCAAACTGCGATTAAAAATAGAATTTGCCATAAAAATAGGGAGGGACAAATTTAAACAGTAATAAGAGAATGATTTGTCTATAGCAGTTCTTGCTCAACCGTGGCAATTTCTTCAACTCCCAGAATTCTTTTGCTGGCTGAGGAATTCTGGGAATTGAAGTCTACACATCTCCAAATTGCCCAGGGTAAGAAACACTGCAGGGTCTTCCTTCCTTCCTTCCTTTCTTTCTCCTCCAGTGTCCAATTCTGCAGCATGGGAATATGTTATGCTACCCCTCGGAGACCAAGCTGCAGCCCCCTGCCTGGGAAATCAGCCTGGGATTGTTGCTATCTTTGGGGATCCAGAAGAAGCACCTTCTATGCATGCTACAAGGCCCTGGGCTCAGGTTCTGAGGGTGCTCTGTGCTCATCCCAGCAATCGCCTGTCAGCATTCCAGCACTGACATATGAAAAGGAGAGGAGAAGCTTGAACTTTTGCCTACTTAATTCCTTTGAAGATTCTGTCTCCTCGGAGATGGGAGTGGGGGGGACATTCCTGTGATCTGACGGAGATGGGATGAAGAGAGTGGCTTGGAAGATAGCCAATGAGACGCAGAGAATTGGGGATCGGAAAGGGAGGGCTTGGGGGGCAAAGGTCAGTGCTGACCGCGAAAGAGCCAGGGACAGATCACTATGCTCAATAAAGAGAAAGTTTCCTCAAAGATTGGCAGTTTGGAAATTCATTTATTTTGAGATAACATCGAAACCTGATATCGCCTTCCTATTGTGATCCCTTGTCAATCAGTTGGTTGAATCTTTGCATACATTATGTTTACAGCATCCCAAATAGCTTTGGTCTGTCTGGAATCTGCATTGCTCTGCTGCTCGTGCTTAAGTTGTGATCGACAAACATGCCCACAAGCCTTTCACATGTGCCATTGACAAACTGGAATTTCACTATCTGATACTTGTGCCTTACAGTTTTCCTGTCCGGATGCAGCATTTTGCATTTCTTTTTGTTAACCTTTACCTGATTCATTTCAACCCACTGCTCAGGCTGGTCTAGATTTTCCTTAAACCTTTCTCTTTCACCTGAAGCATTAGCCACGCCTCCTTTTCTGACACCTGCAAACCTACTAAGAGTCCCCTCAATTCTCTCATCAAAGACATTGATCAAAATACAGCCTAGAGCCCAGGACCAGCCAATAAAATTGAGCTACTTCTGTTGTTATTCAGCCAACTGCGAGTCCATCCAATCATAGCTCTCTCTAGCCCAGGGGTCCCCAACCTCTTGGCCGCAGGCCACTGGTGGGACATGAGCTGTTTTGTAACCAGGCTGAGGAAACGGCAGACACACTTGTGCACATGCAGATCCCCACTTGCGCAAGTGCAGGCATGTGTGCTCCGTTTGCATGGACATGCATGCACACCGCTCATGCAAATGGAGCTGTGCGTGCGTGCACACTTGTGGGTCACTTGCATGGAACCATCCCGTTTCCCCCACCCACCAGTTCTCAAAGCCAGAAAGGTTGGGGAATTCTGCTCTAGCCCACATTTTACTAGTTTGTTAAAGAGGGTGTCATGAGAAACTGTCAAATTCTTTATCGGGCCAAGTTATACTATGACCGCATCATTCCTCCAAGCTATTAAGCCAGGAGCTCAGTCAAAAATGGAGATGTGGCACAATTTGTTTGCTGACTCAGGTTCTTCCATTTCACCCCATTTTCACAGCATGCTGTTTAATAACCTGATTGAGGGCCTGTCAAGAATCAGTGTGGAGCTGACAAGTCTGTCATTCCCTGGGATCTCCTTCCATTTTTTTGAGAATAGCAACAGTACAGGTAGTCCTTGACTTATGTTCTTGAGCCCAAAATTTAAGTTGCTAAATGAGACATTTGTTAAGTGAGTTTTGCCCCATTTTACGACTTTTCTCACCGCAGTTGTTAAGTGACTCACTGCAGCTGTTAAATTAGTAACCTGGTTGTTAAGTGAATCTGACTTTCCCATTGACTTTGCTTCTCAGGAGATCGCAAAAAGGGATCATATGATCCTGGGACACTGCGACCGTCGTAAATATGAACCAGTTGCCAAGCATCCGAATGTAAACCACGTGACCACAGGGATGTTGCAACGGTCATAAGCATGAAAAACGGTCATAAGTCACTTTTTCCAGTGCCGTTGTAACTTTGAATAGTCACTAAGTGAACTGTTGTAAGTTGAGGCCCCCTGGTCCTCTGATCCTCAGCTGTTCTAGGAACTCTCAAAGGTTACACCTAACAGTTGCACAATGACCTCTGCTAAGGATTTCAGAGCCCTGTGATACAATCCATTTAGTTCTGAAGATTTTACAGAGGAGAATTCCGTGAGGCTCTCTGGAAAAGCTGCTCATCCCCACAGGAATGGGCAACTTTCTCCTCAGACATTCACGGATTTCATCAGTGACAAGTCTGCATTTCTGGTAGATCTAATTTGGGTTCTTTTCAGGCAGAAAAGCAAGCATTCCTTCCAGAGTGCCATAAAACTTCCTTTGGAATTGACTGCAGTCTCCACAACACACTTCTCTGGAAAATACAGCATCTCTCTTTGATCTCCCTGCTCTTTTGCTCCCTAAGCCTGATCCCTGAAAATGTCTCAACTAGGTCAGCAAGATCTAGACAAAATGCACCCAGAGTTCTTTCTAATAGGTTTTTCCCTTTGTTTTTAATTTTAAAAAGATGTCACCTTTGTCTAATCTTTCTTCTTTGTCTGTCTTTCTTACCTCTAATGGAGCTATGCATTATTCACAACCATCTTACATTTTATAGCAAGCTATAAATGGTAGTTTTATTTCATTGTGTTACAGGATAATCTGAAGATCTTTCGCATTCAGTGATTGGCTAGGGTTTTGTTCACAAAAGTTAAAGTACAGTTAAATGTTGAGACCGGGAGCCTGAATGTTGAGATCATCGTGCATTCCAGCGAGGGGATGCCAGGCTGTCCTGAAAGCAACCCAGCTGGAGGTCTCATATTTACAATTGCCTGGCCTGAGAATGGGGCTCTGCTGAGCCAGAAGCTCCTCTTTATCCCATACTGACTCCCACAGGATTGTTGGGCAGTGGGTTCCTTGCATGCTGACCAACATGAAATTCAGGGGACGCAATAAAAAAAACCTTTGGATTGGACTAGATGATCGCCAACGTCCCTTCCAATTCTGTTAATCTGTAATCTGGATGTGAGAAGGGGTGCAAGATAACAGCTCTGGGCCCTCACCCACTGGGCCACCAGGCTGAGAGCAGGATGAGTCAGGGTATCTTTCTCTTGTGCCCCTCCTAGAGCATCCACATCTGATGGCTGGAGTGGAAGGAACACAGAGGCAGAAGGACGGATGCTCCCCATGCATGGCTCTGATTTGGCCCAGGAGTTCAAGCTCTTCCATTTCTCTCCCCAAAGGAGGAGGAGGAGGGAAAGCTTCCTTCAACAAAATGGCAGCCCCTGCTGCATTGCTAGACCCCTTTCAAGCACAAATTAATTTGATCTGTGTGAGTCATAAAAATATCAGCACATTAAAGCATCAGATCTAATCCCCCCCCCCTCCCAAAGCCACACAAGTTCAGAGGCTGCACAAATTCAGCTCTGCTGCTGGGCTAGATTTAGCAGCAACCGCAAAAAGCTGCTTATAGCACAAAATTCTTTGGAACAAAAACTTTAATGGGTTCTGAAATCAATAGGAAGCTGAGCCCCCAGGGCTGTAAAGAACCACACAGCCAGCAAAAGCATCTTCCAAGAGGAGGCCTTCTTCTATGAGCTCTGGGGGAAGAGCCCCAACAGAGGCGGGGGGGGTGAGCTTCAGCCCCTCTTTTCCCACCAGCAACTGATTGCAACACAGGAGGGCAAATCCTTCCTTCCACTTCACCACCCAGTGCTCCATGGCCTCACCTGGGGGGCAGGCAGAGGAGTTCCTTCAACCAACAGACTTGCCAGCAGGAGGGATTAAAACCCAATGCACAGATGAGAGGAGACCAGAGGCTGGTTTTGTCCTTTCTGTCCACATGCCTTTCTAAGGCTACTATGGGATGTTGCCGGCCGAAATAGTCCCGATCCTGGGACTATCCACATTGGCCTGAGCAGGGGGTTGGGCTAGAAGACCTTCAAGATCCCTCCCAACTCTATTACTATGCTATGCTATGCTATGCTATGCTATGCTATGCTATGCTAAGCTATGCTATGCTATGCTATGCTATGCTATGCAGCTAATTCTGCTCATGCATTTATGTGGACTCAGGAGATAGCTGGCGCACTTACCCACAAACGGTGCAACACTTTCCCTCTCATGATCTTCTTTCTTTGTACGTATAATTGTTTTTTAATGACTTGAAGAACATTTAATTGTTGGTTTGATTGCATGCCTCCCAGAGTTACATCTATGAGATGGGCACCCGTGTAAATTTGATTGATTACTAAATAAACAAATATATTTCAAACCATGGAATTTGATGCTCAGAGCAGGTGAGGGGAGAGAGGAACGAAGTTTCTGTTCCAAGCAATTAACTACAGGAGATCAAAAGCAGAGTTTTCCAAGCCAGTAGTCTTCCCTGTTTCTAGATTTCTTTTCTTCTTCCGTTTTATTTTTGGATGCCTCCGTGTCAGTATTGGCTTCTGGAGATTGCTTGGACTAAGCCCAGCAATTTTCTTCGCAAGATTTCAGAAGTGGTTTGCCATCACCGCCTCCTTCTTCCTGGGGCTGAAAGTGAGAACTGGCCCAAGGTCACCCAACTGGCTTCATGCCTGAGGTGGGATTAGAACCCACCATCTCCTGGTTTCTAGCCTGATGCCTTAACCACTACACCAAGCAGGCTCTCTTCTACTTCTTATTGTAAATAAATTAACACTCCTAAGGAGGCAGATTGATGCTCTGTCTGCAGATGAGGACACAGCTGGTAGAACATTCTGCATCCACACAGCCAGGTCCCCTAATAGCTTCTTTTCTGATGATCAGAAGCATTCAGGCTCCCTCTGATTCTTGTGTGCCCAAATATGACATGATTAGGACATGCATAAGTGCACCAGCGTGCCTACCATTCCTGTCCTAATATTCCTTTTTACTTACTCTTTTCATGTATTCAAATTATTATACTTTTACCTGTTATTTTATATATGCTTGACAAATAAATTTATGATTATGATTATGAATCTCAGAAATGAAGTGAAGTGAAGTGATGTGAATACTGAGTGAGTGAATAACAAAATAACAGAGTTGGAAGGTACTTTGGAGGTCTTCTAGTCCAACCCCCTGCATAGGCAGGAAACCCTACCATTTCAGACAAATGGCTGCCCAAACTCTTCTTAAAAACTTCCAGTGATGGAGCATCCACAACTTCTGGAGGCAAGTCATTCCACGGATTAATTGTTCTCATTGTCAGGAAATTTGTCCTTATTTCTAGGTTGGTTCCCTCCTTTATTGCTTCTTGTCTTGCTTTGGATAATAGGCTGACCCCGTCTTTATTTTTTTATCACAATGGCTCACATTAGGTTGTGAATTCCATGCTGATGTGTGAATAGCTTATTCTTCCAAGGATCTGCTCAGAACCACCACTCACCAGCCTTCTGACCTTTTCAGAGCGAAGCACACAACTGGCATCCATCACGTTTCAATCAGCACTGTGAGTTATCTGGCCTTCTGCAAGGAACAGGAATGCAAGCCTGCAACATTCCCTCTTGTGCAAATATTGGAACTCGTGTAATGGGACGGTCTTCGTAGGAGGACAGATGCTGAAGTTGGAGAGAAGTGGGTGGGAAGGAAGGGAAGGAAAGAGAGAAGCTTCCAGGTGGGGGGGTGCAAAGACAGGCAGGGTTCCTGGAAGGTCCCAGGGTGAGGAAAGAATGAGCACCTTTCCCTTATCCATTCATTTCCCCTCCAGCTCCTGCCCGGCACATCCTGATCCCCATCACAGTCAGCACTGCGTAGTTGCTCTCCTCCCGCTACCCAAGAGGTTAGTGTCAAGAAGAGGGTCAAAAGAAAGCCCCCTTCTCTTCCCTCCCCCCTCCCCCCACCCACAGAGGAGAGGAAATCCTTTCTCCACAAACAGGGCAGGTGTGGCACTTCCTAAGATTATACTACCTGAGACTTCTCAGGAAACAATAACTGAATAAAACAATGTATGGTTTGCCAATGGCACAGTGGCAGATGGGACAGCACTCCAGAGGGTCAACGTCATTGCCCAGAGGATCAATGGTTGTCCTCTCCCCCTCTTTGGAAGAGCTTTATAGCTCCCGCTGCCTTAAGAAAGTTCAAAACGTTCTTAAAGATCCATCTCATCCTGGGCACCCTTTTTTTTTTTTTAACTATTACCCTCTGGCAGACAGTACAAGGTAATAAAAACAAGGACAAATAGGCTGAAAAACAGGTTCTATCCCAGGGCAGTAACTACAGTATATTTAATTCTACTGTATAGTGCAATATTAATGCAATATCAGGGGTTTTCAATTCGATTGTATAGAATCTGAAGGATGTATGTTTGTGTTTTATTTTTATAGTTATGTTTATGTTTATGTTTTATGTTTTATGTTTTATTTAATTTGTATACCGCCCTACTCCCGAAGGACTCAGGGCGGTGAACAGCCAAACAATAAAATAACATAGATACAAAAAATTTAAAAAACCAGATAAAATCAGATTAAATCATTTTGGCCCAGACAAATTTAAAACACCCCAATAATTTAAAAAGCAGATTAAAATTTACATGTTTAAAAAGGGAAGAGATTAGGCCAAGCCCGCCTGATGGAATAAAAAGGTCTTCACAGCGCGGCGGAAGGTGCGCAGATCCGGGATCCTCCGTATCTCTGGGGGGAGCTCATTCCAGATGGTAGGTGCCCCCACAGAGAAGGCTCTCCCCCTAGGGGTCGCCAGCCGACATTGTTTGGCTGACGGCACCCGGAGGAGTCCCTCTCTATGAGAGCGTACTGGCCGGTGGGAGGCTATTGGTGGTAGTAGGCGGTCCCGTAGATAACCAGGTCCTAAGCCATGGAGCGCTTTAAAGGTGGTAACCAAAACCTTGAAGCGCAACCGGAAGACCACCGGGAGCCAGTGCAGCTCGCGCAGGAGAGGTGTCACATGGGAGCGCCATGATGCTCCCATTACCACACGCGCGGCCGCACTCTGCGCCAGTTGGAGCCTCCGGGTGCTCCTCAAGGGGAGCCCCATGTAGAGAGCATTACAATAGTCCAGGCGGGAGGTGACGAGGGCATGAGTGACCGTGCGTAACGAGTCCCGATCCAGAAAGGGACGCAACTGGCGAATCAGGCGAACCTGATGAAAAATCCTCCTGGTTATAATGTACACTGAAGATGGCATTTAATTTCGTTGTAGGAGGTGCAATGACAATAAAGTAACGTAAACTAAGAGGCACTGACGGGATCCCCTCCATTGAGAACCGGGACCGGAGGGAGACGGATCCTCAGATCCTCTGGAGCACAGCTCAACACGCCTGCTTTTCACAATCATTCAAACAAGCAGCTCTTCTCCTTTTCACAATTGCCCTGGCATTAAAGACTCGGCTTCTGAAGGGAAATGGTAGTCCGGGTGTGGACCAATGAAAGCAGAGCAGTGATTACTCCCTGAAATTTGGAAATTACATCTCTTGATGCAGCCTGAAACTGAATTTGCCTTCCCTGAAACCGTATCACGTGGCTGGTTCATATTCCATTTGCAGTCATTTACTGTTGAAAGATCTGTTTCAGAAGCACTGTATATTATCATGCATCCCTGATGCTAAATTTGTGCGTTTGATATTTGCTTCTTATGTGGAATCCTTTGCACTTGTTTTTGTAAGCTCGTTCTGTTATTTTCAGCCTATTTTTCTAAACTGTCCAAATTCATATTAATTACATGACTTCCAAGGCACTCTATATCAGGCCCAATTTGGATAAGCATTCCCTTCACCTCGTCATCCAAATCGTTCATGGAAACACCCAAAATGGGGAACACCAGATTGACCCAAACATCCATAACTCCACTGCACTGAGTGATGCTGCTACTTGAGGCAGAGGGAGGATGCTGGGAGAGGGAAGGGGGCCAGAAGAGCTCTCCCCAGATGTTCCCTGGAGGAAGGAATGACCCTCCCCACTCTTTGTGGGGATGAAAACTATGGGGCCTGGTTCTCTGGTCTCCTGCAGAGGCTTACCTTCCCCAGGACCAAAGCAAGGGAACCCCCACATACACAGGTGTTGGGAGAAGTATCTTGGGGGACCCCTTGCAGCTCCAAAAGCCCCCCCAGCTGGTTAAAAATGACAGAGGCTGGAAGAGGAGTCTTCTGCCTGAGCAGGGAGGTCCCTGCCAGCCACCCCCCTCCTCTCTCCCCTATCCCTGGCCCCTCTTAATGCTAAGCAAAGGATCAATGTTACCGAATTAATGCCTGGGGAGAACTAATAATCCTGATTTCCTTCCAGAATTACCTCAGTCTGAGACCTTCTGCACAGAGGCTGGAGGAACTAACATGGCTGAATTAAGCCTCGCCTGCCCAAGTCACTCGGAGCCCCCACTCTACCCTCCTGGGCTGGGCTGGGCTGTGGAGAGCAGGCAGTGGGCTCTGGGCTTCCATCCTTGCCAGAACTGGGCCTCCATATCAGGTCCCAGGAAGCAAGAAAGACACCTAGGATTACTACCTTCCTTTATTGTTCCTCACTTATAGACAGAAATCTTACCAAGCTAAAGCATCTAATTGCATCATTTGAGAATTGCCTTCTTAACCCTCTTTCTCCCAACCATCTCAACTTGGCCCTCTGGAATGGAGCCCCTCCCTCCCTCCTGGGAATCCAGGCTACAATCCACCATTGTTACTTATGGGTCATCAGAAGATCTCCTCTCCAGACTGTGACCTTGTTTCCTATATCCTGCCCAAATGGGGCCTCCCCTCGTGCCCTGAGGGCAACACTCCTAGCACCCTTCTCTCTTCCTTTGGGCAAGATGGATTTAGCAACCTTCTAAAGGCGTCACCACCACCCTCCTTTGGGCCACTGGTCACCCCAACAGTGGGTGTTTCATGTCCCTTGTGCAGCCCCTGGCCCTCCCTCTATAATTGCACCAAGGGACAGTGAAAGGACCAGAATGGCCCCTTTCCAAGGAAAGGCAAACCTGGCTTGCTGCTGAAGGGACAGCACTGATGGGCCTGCAAAATCCCATGTTTCCCTTGAGAGCGGGAAAATAGGGCACCAATACAATGTGTTTCACTGTTTGCATAAAATAAAGCAGATTTAAGCAAAGGTGGCAAAGATTCTTCAGAGAATCTATTTAGCTATTGATCTGCCAATCCAAGTTGCATAATAATCCCAAATCAGAGTCAGCCTTGATTGCACCGGGCGCGAGAATGCCACACATGCCTTCATTTTCAGCCTAAAAGATCACAGCAGGAAGAGAAACCAGAAGACAGCTATCTAGAGCTCTCAGCAGCCTCAGAAATTCCCCCACACTCCCAGCCCACCCCAATAAGAAAAGCCTCATTCTTCCAAACACATTTACAGCAGGGGCCTCTTCACAGAGAGGAGCCTCCTCTCCTGGGCCAGCATCCGTCATCTGGAGAGCCCAAATCTTTGCCTTGGAACTGGCATCCCTTCAGTTTATATGCCATTTACACAACCGCTCACAGCAGCCCTCTTTCTCCTTGTGGTCCTTCTCCATGAAGTAGGCCAAGGGACGGGAAGACTCCCCGAGCCCCAGGATCTTCAGCTTCCTTCCAGGAGTTCTCAAATCTGAGGCAGTGCAGTTATGGCTGTTCTCTGCTGGGTGAAACATCCCCAGATGATTCCGCTGGAAGGATCATTGTCAGCCAATGGACAGTCTTGCAAACTCTTCCATTGTATCATTCCTGGAAGAGAGCACACCTCCTGAGCCAACAGGTCTCCCTTGCCACCAATCTTATGTGTGGCAACCCTGGGCAGCTCTCAAAGATACAATAACACATAAAATAACCATAAACAAGCTATGCAGAAATGTATAATGGCTCAAATAAAGGAGAATAAACCATCACGTACAAATGGGAACAATTCAACACCATTGTTACCTTCACCAGGAGAGGTTGAACAACCAAGAAGAGGCATCTCAAAGAAGCCTTGGATATTGTCTAGTGAACTAAAAGCCTTCTCTTGCACTGGCAGATGTCAGTGTTTGTGAGATCACCATCAGGAGAACACTGAACAAGCATGGTGTGTGTGGCAGTGTTGCAAGGAGAAAGCCACTCCACTCCAAGAAGGCGGCTGCTGGCTCTGTAAGGATTGAAAGAGACCAGGTGGCTGAGCCAGAAAACTCCTGGAAGAGGATTCTGTGGATGGTTGAGGCCAAAATAGAACTTTTAGGCTTGAATAAAATGGTCATGTTTTGGGGAAAGGCAAACCCTGCATTCCAGCATAAGGACCTTATCACATTATGTGAAACATAGCAGTATCATGGTTTGGTTCTGCTTTGCTGACTATGGACTAGGATGACTTCCACCATTGATGGAACTATAAATCCTGAATCATGTCCCCAAATTCTACAGGTAAAGCCAGGACGTATCCTTGTGAACTGAAAATCAAGAGAAAATGGGTCATGCAGCAAGACAACAATCCAAAACACACAAGTTATGACTAAAGGATGGATAAAGCAGAAGAAAACGAATGCTTTGGAACAGCCAAGTCAAAGTCCTGACTTTAATCCTATAGAAGTGTTGGGGAAGGATCTGAAGCAGGCAGTTCATGTGATGAGAACTCACAACATCCCTGAGTCAAAGTTGTTCTGCCAGGAGGAAAGATCTAAAATTTCTCCAAGCAGATGTGCAGGACTGATCAGCAGTTATCAAAATTGCTTAGTTGTCCAGTTGTTGCTGCCTGATGGGGGCACACCAGTTATTGAATGCAACGGCCGATGTGCTTTTGCACACACAAAATATGAAGCTTTGGATCATTTTCCTCAATAAATCAAGGAACTCTATTCTTTTCGACTCCTCTGTTCAAGTGAGATCTCTTTGTTTACGTCTAGGATTTGTGGAGGGAACAGATCGTGCTTTAAGTGATATTTATGCAGAAATAATGAAAATCCAAAACCTTCACCCACTTTTAAGCACCATTGTACAGCTTCTCCGGCCACTCTGTCCTGGGGCGTCCCTAGGCATGCCAGGGTTTCAGGCCCCCTTGAAAGGGCCCTCCAACTGCCCCCCAGCCCCTCCAGGCTTCTTGCCTCCATCTTTCCTTATGAGGAAGAGGCATGGCTGGAGCAGAGCTGTTGGACTGGCAATACCAGCATGGCTGGTACCTTCCCACCCACCCCCACCCCTGCCCCCAATGTCATTACTCCCCCTGCCTGGCCATGCACCATTTCCAGGTGGAAGGAGAATCCCCCCTCCTTAGTTTATGTCTTCTTCCTGGGGACAGTTGGCCCAAGGGCTGCCCCTCCCCATCTCCCCACCCCCACAGAGGAGCTCCATTTTCTCTAGGGCAGGCCTGGCAGAAGCCCCAGGTTTCTACATCCTGCCCCATCGATGGCATCCTCAGGCAGGCTTCATTCTGAAGATAAGTAGGCAATGGGAGGGGAGTTTCATCCTGCCAGCATTTTGGGGGGCAGTTTATTATGCCACAAATACATAGAAGTGGAAGTTTATTTTGCTTGCTTGAGAAAGGATGGCAATGTAAGCAAAAAATATTTTAAAAACAGAATAGATTCCCTTCCAATGTAATTGACCTTTGCTTCTCGACATAATGCTGCCTCCCCGCCCCCCTCCCTCCACCTGCTTCAGCCCTCCGTTCTTTGGCGGAGGAGCTGCTGCGTAGCGTGAGTCATTCTGTCCCGAGGCAAAGCACAGCCTGTAATCGCTTTTTAACTTCCTGGAATGTCAGAGCCAGCAATGAAATTTTACATATGACTCCTCCCCCACCCCGTTGGCACCACCATCGTCACATAAATTCAGCAGCGGCTTCAATAATAACGTTGCCGGAAAAGAGGTAGATTTACAGCCCCAGAAAAATGTAATCAAATTTCTAGCTGGAAAGCAATAAGTCCAAGCGCTGGTTTTCATTTGGAAGCTGGTGAGATCAATGTGGCTTCACCTGCACCGTCTCCTCCCTCCCTCCCTCCCCGATAATTCCGGCTGGGCTCAGGAGGGGCACAAAAGCTTTCATTGCCACAGTCGGGGGGGGAGGGAGGGAGGGGGGCAAAGGAAGTGAGCATCACCTGAGTGAGCTTCTGCAGCCCAGAGCATCTTTGTGGCTTCTCCAGAGGGGTTTATTTATTTATCCAAATTATTATTATTTTTTTTAATTTGATTTATATGCCGCCCTTCTCCGGAGACTCAGGGCAGCTTACAATGCGTTAAGCAATAGCCAATTTGACCATTCACCTCAACGAGTGACTGGACAGTGAACAGAATGACAAGTCTTCCCCTTTATAGAGAACTTGGGAGGTCTGTTCTTCATGTGGGGCAGCCCCTTGCCCACCCCAAAATAAGAATAGAACCAGAAACTGGGTCACACACACACACACACACACACCACCTTCAGAACAGAAAAGGTGCAGCTATGAGCCATTTCAAGGGTTGGCAGCAGAGAGGGCTTGTGGGTGGCACCAGCCTTGAAGCAACACCTGGGTCTTCTGGAGGGGCAGTGCCCTACAAGTCATTGGACCCCAAAAGAAGAAGTCTTCCATACATCCCCATGGAATCCACCTGTTCCACTTGGTCAAACTATGGTTTATTCTTGATTGATCTGCAGGTCATGAAAAGGACCTGCAGCTCCTCTGGGGTGGTTACCCCAGGAATCCCCTATTGTTGTCTGTTCATTTCTTCTTCCTCCTCTTCATCTAGTGGCGATTTGGGTCATCCAGATGTTTGTTCCTTTTTCTGGTTTGTTTCCATGGCTCATCAACATCCTCCAAGCAGGCAAGTGACCAAGATAAAGAACAACTTGGCAAAACAACCTGCTTGTCACACCATTTGCCATGGCAAATGCCGTCCCTGACCATTGACTCCTACCCCTCACCCTCAAAGCAGCCTCTCAGCCGCAACCAATATTCCTAAGGACCAGCACTCTGTGGCTTGCCCAACCTGCCCATCCCCTTGGCCAGGCCTGTGGGCTGCATGTGGATTTTCAGGAAACAGCTGTTGACCTCCCACAGCGAGGAAGTGCAGAGAGTCCAAGATGAGCCTCTCAGGGTTCCAGGTAATTGACCCATAGCAAGCAATACTCCGAGGCAGGTGGATTCCTCAAAAGATAGCTTGATTGGAAATAGCATATTGGCACATATCTGGTGAAAACTGACTCTGAGGGTTCCTGCGATTTTCACCTAAATAAAAATAAAAGTTTTTCCACTTTCTTAAAACAATGGTCCAATCACGATGCGGACTGGTCACCTGGTGACATCCTTCTTCCGACTAGGTATGAGAATGTCCTTGATTCCCAAGAGAAAGTATTTTGTTTTGGCTCCAGAGTCCCAACTATCTCAATCCCCCACCCCCCATCCCTCAGCTCCAGCATGGCAACACTGAAGCTCCAAGATGGCTTCAGTCAGAGGCCTTGGAGAGCTGTAGAAGCTGTAGAAGTCGGGAGTTCTTGTGGTTCCAGGCAGTGACCCATTTGTGCTCTCCGAGGCCTTTACTGTAAGTCTGGAAACGCCGGAAGAATCATTGCCACGGAGCTCTTCTGTCAGCCCATCCCAGAGAGTAGATGGGTGTCTGTGCTGGGGAAGTAAAGCAGAATTCTTGATTAGCACAGCTCCTCTTTCGCTCCCGGTTAGCTTGCTGGCTTCTGAAATGGGGAGGGGAAAGACACAGGAGTCTGCCTGCCCCCTACTCTTAAGAAGGCTGACAGACCATCTTGGTTGTGGATACTGTATATCACCACTCACCTTGTGGACACGAGAATCCCAGGTTATCGCCCTAGGGAGGCAGATCCATATCTCGAGAGAAATCCAGTAACCAAAATTTTCTGTTAATCTCTTTTTTAAAAATAAAACAGATTCTTCGATCAAACCAGTGAGCCATACTCAGTGAGCCATACAGTACAAGTAAAATCCATCCTCTGGTCTAGGCAAGTCCAAACTAAATTGAACAAAATAGAATTTCAATTCCTAGTTTATTTAAAAATTAAGTCGGGAATAGACTGAAACAGTTGCTTTTTAAAAATGAAATGAAACCTAAAAGTTAGCAAGCTTGAATCTTTCGGGTCTTTTAATGTAACATAGGGTGGGGAGGTACCAAGGTCGTCTTTATTCATGACTTTCATCAAGGAGGGGGAGGAGGGGTGGGGCCAGCATATAGGGGCAGTCCAACCTCTGCTTAACAGTCCCTTTTGTGCTGCTTTCAAGCCCCCCAAAGCAGGCACCTATGGACCCCCCTCCACCAGCCATCCAAGAACAGTGCCCAGTTGCTGAAGAATATGCAGAGAGAATGTGGAAACTTTCTGGCAGGCTCTCATCTCCTTCTTAGTTCAGCCCTTGGGATGAAACCCACCACCATTGTCCAGTGTGCCTGTAGACAGAAGCCCCCCCCCCAGCTGGCTGGCTCTACCAGCATTTTGGAGGCACTAACTTCTCCCATTAAGCATAATTAAATCTGTTTCTTGCAATACATCCTTTGTGAACGCTTCTCCCAGGACTGCCATTAACAGATAATCCATATGCTTCAAGAAGAGTTTATCATCAGCTCATTACCAAAGAGAAATCTCGGGAGAAAATATTCCAAGGCTTAAAACTGGCTTCAGCGAGCAGGCGCTTTGCCAAAAGACTTTAACACCCTCTCAGTTTATGATGTGTGGCTTTAACGTTACAGAGGCTCTTAATGTTACCAGGGGGGGGGAAATGACACCAGCCAGCACAATATGTAAATAAATATATAAATATTAGAATGCTGGAAAATGCTCCTGAGCTCTGAAAAATGGATGTCAGGTGGCCTTTGGCTCTCTGAGCGGATGGGAGAGGCTGAGCATGCAGCTAAGGTCCTGGAAACATTTAGATACTCATGTTTTCAAAACAGGTTTTTTTAAAGAACCAAATTCCCCCTGAGAAGGAACAGCCTGTTTGGCCTTTGGAGCCACAGGGAAGCCAGCCAGCTGCAGCACGGAGGCTTTGATGTCCAAGGCATCACCTGCTATCTTGGGACTGAAAAGCTCTGGTGGCACATTGGTTAGAATGCAGCACTGCAGGCTGACTCTGCCCACAGCCTGGAGTTCGATCCCGACCGGCTCAAGGTTGACTCAGTCTTTTGTCCTTCCGAGGTCAGTAAAATGAGGACTCAGATTGCTGGAAGCACTATGCTGACAGTGTAAAGACTGTGGAGCGGTATATAAGTCTAAGTGTTATTGCTAACTGCAATTGCCAGACCCAGAGGGAGAACAAAGGCCCCTCTCCCTGGCCTTCCCAATGTCAGCTCCAGCTGTGGGTCCTTCTGGTGAAAAAGTCGTGAAGCAGGACCAGACTTTCTTGGCTCTGGCAGCAGCCGAGGCCACCACACCGGTCTCACCTCCAGGGCACCGGACAAGCAGCACCAGCATGCCAAGGGGAAAAGCCAGGGTGGGGAGGGGCCAGGGGAGGGGAAGGTCTTAGCCAGCTGCCTCCTGCCAAGGCGCTTGGCGTGTTTGATCCAGAAGAGAGCGGCATCAATATTCCACAAGACTGCAACACATTAAAAAATGATGAGGCCAGCTTTGAAGCCGCAGCACCTGTGCCTCCCTCAACCGCTCACAGGAGGAATTGGGTTTTTAAAATGGAGCCCTTGACAGCTGCATTTGTTGTGCAGCCGATAAACAGGCTGAGGAACATTTGGGCGCTCAAATCTTTCCATCAGCAACAGAGGCTGCTCTGGGCAGCCTAAAAAGCGGGAGGGGAAAGCAAATCTTTTCCTGCAAACCAACAGAGAAGCAGAGCAGCTCCCAAAGGAGGCCCAGGCCCACCAGAATCCCCATCAGCCTCCCCTCCCCTTGTCGGAATGCCAAGCCCATATGGCTCCTCCACTGTTCTTACTTTCTGGAGGGGCTCATACTTCAGGCCCCTCAGACTGCTGCTCCAGGACAGTCCGGACAATATTCCAGCAGCTGTGGGGGCTTTGGTTTTATTGAGGTGGTTTAAGATTCAGGGGGGGGGGGAAGGACCCCCAGGCAGAGCTGACCCTCGCTTCTTCTTTTGCAGACCCATCTTCCCTTTTCTCCAATCCCCATCCTGGCCCTTTCCCTCCAAACTGAATCTGGGCACCTGCTGCACCTGCCACTGGCTCCGTCCTTAGGAAGGAGTTCTGCCCCCAGGCCTGCCCACCGGCCAGCCAGCCCACCCACACCTTCAGATTTCAGGCTGGGCTTAAGCCAAGCGCTCTGGGGTTACTTCGGATTTTGGGGGCAGGAGCTGGCAGGCTTGAAGCAGCCAGGAGGGCACAGGGTGGGAGCTCCTCTGCCCAGCCTCCACCACTGGACCGTGTCTCCCACCCTCCGTCCAGCCCCCAGGGACTTCTTGGGAAGATGGGGATCTTTTCCAATGTAGCAGCAGCGCACAAGCTTCTCTCTCTCTCTCTCTCTCTCTCTCTCTCTCACACACACACACACACACAGCCCCTTCTGCTGCCTGCGAGCACCATCCCTGCGTGGAGGTGTGAGAAAAGGGGGCGGCAGAAAAGGGGAAAGGAGGAGTGGCAGAGGAAGGCAATAGAAGAGCGGGCGCCGCTCCGAAGCCTTTGCGGGACTTCCCCTGCAGCCGCCTCATCCCCCACCCCACCCCACCTCCGAGGGGCGTCGGGCTCAAGTTTGGGGGAGCTCTCTGCGGGGCGGGGCCGAGGGAAGCTCCGCCCTCGGGCCCAGAGTCATCTCCGACTACAAAAAGCCGGGAGGAAGCCAAAGACCCCTGCCCTCCCCCCCCCGGACTCAGCTTTTGGAGGGGGCGCCGCGCCAGGCTCCCCCAGGGCTCTGCGCCCCCCAGAAAGAGCGGCGCCGAAGGAGGGGCCCGGTCCCGGGATCCTCCGGGGAAGGGCCGCAGGAAGGCCAGGGCGAGCCCCTCGGGGACCGCGCTGGACCTCGTTCCGGGCGCCGCTTCTCTCTCGCCCTCCGTCGCGGGAGCCGGGCAGGGGCGGCGGGCGCCGGCATAACCTCTCCCGGCGCCTTTGGTGCCCGAAGCCCGCGGGGGCAGGACCGGGAGCTCGGGGGGGGCGCCTCTCGCGCCCCGGGGCCGCCCCGTCGGAGGGGAGGGGTGCGATTGCCGCTGGCCAACCTGGCCGACAGCGCAGCTGAAGCCCCCGGCGTCTGGGCAGCCGAGTCCCGCCGATCTTGGCTGGCCCGAGCACCGGCCGCTCCTTCGCCCGCCGCTCCAGGACAGACGACGGCCGCCTCCCCGGCGCAGCCCCCGCCGGCCAGAGACCGGCAAAGCCCCGGGAGAGGCGGGGCGGTGGTTTGTGCGGGGAAGAAGCTCAAGAGACGCAGAGCTACGGGTTCTCCCCCCCCCCCCCATTTCCCCTCCTCCGGTGGGACCGGGGCGCGCGCGGGACGGGACGGGTGGAGTTGGCCGACCAACTTTGTGGCTAAATGGGACATAGAACATAGAGGGATGCAAGGTCACCTGGGGGTAATCTAGTCCAACCCCTTCCCAAGGCAGGAATCCTTACACCATCGCAGGCAAATGGCTGCCCAAACGTTTCTTGAAAACCTCCAGCTATGGAGCACCCAGAACTTCCGGGAGGCAAGCCTTTTTCTGATTAATAGTTCTCACTGTCAGGAAATTCCTCCTTATTTCCAGGTTGAATCTTCCTCTGACAAGGCCAAGCTGTTGCATCTTGTCCTGCCCTCAGGTGCTTTGGAGAATAAGTTGACTCCATCTTCTCTGTGACAGCCCCTCAAATATTGGAAGGCTGCTTTCATGTCACCCCTAGTCCTTGTCTTCATTAGACTAGACACAGCTAGTTCCCTTAGCTATTCATCCTACGATTTAGCCTCCAGATTCTGAACGTCTTTCTTGCTCTTCTCTGCATTTTTTTTCTAGGGTCCCAACATCTTTTTTGTATCATGGGGACCAGAACTGGATGCAGCATTCCAAGTGTGACCTTGCTATCTATCTTCCAGATTCCCTTGGCAATTCCCTTCAGTTTGGTGTCAAGATGAGCCTTGGTGGCCCAAGTGGTTAGAATGCAGTACTGCAGGCTACTTCTGCTGACTGCCAGCAGTTCGGGTCTCTACCGGCTCAAGATTGACTCAGCCTTCCATCTTTCCGAGGTCCGTAAAATGAGGAGCCACATTGTTGAGGGCAATATGCTAACTTGTAAACCTCTTAGGGAGGGGCTGTAAAGCACTGTGAAGCGGTATATGAGTCTAAGTGCTGTTGCTATCTGAAAATGTGTTGAGTTCCCCTTCTATTCCCTCGTTTAAATCAGCCATGTTGAAGAGCATTGAGTCCAAGACAGAACCTTGGGAGGGTACCCCAGTGCATACTTCCCTCCACGTAGATGTAGTTCCATTGAGGACTACACATTGTGTGTGGTTGGGCAGCCAGTTATGAATCCATCTGTGGTGATGCTGTCTAACCCATATTTTTCTAACTTACTAAGAAGTAGGCTATGGTCTACTTTGTCAGATTCCTCACCAAATACACTATGTCCACAGCATTTCACTGGTCTACTAATTTAATTGCTTTATTAAAGAAGGCAATGTTTTAACGAACCATGCTGGCTTCTAGTAATCGCCTTGCTCGTTTCTAGATGCTCACAAATCCTTCGCCTGATTATCTTTTCCAGGATTTTCTGATATTAATGTCAAGCTGATTGTCTTCTAATTTCCTGAATCCATCTTTCCCCTTTTTGTCGATTGCTACCACATCAGTTCTTTTTTAGTCCTCTGTGCTAAAGGAGATTATATTCAGTGGCTTTGAGATTATACTGTATCTGCCAACTCCTTCAGAATCCTCGGATGTATACCATCTAGTCCAGGTGATTTGTACTCATCCAGGGTGAACAGGTACTCTCTTACTAACTCCTTGCCTATTTTGACTTGTATACATATTCTGTCTCTTGCTTTTGAAAGGTTGGGGGGGTCTTCTTTTTTTTTGCATAAAAAGATGCAAAGAAGGATTTAAACAATTCTGCTTTAATCTTGCTACCTGTCATTTTCTTGCCATCTGCTCACATTAGTGGACCTATCATTTCCTTGACTTTCTTCTTGTTCCTTACATACTGAAAGAAGCTTTTTGTTGTTATTTTTTGGCATTTGTTGCCAGCCCTAACTCATTCTGGGTCTTAGCTTTCTTGACTCTTTCCTTGCAGATTCGGGCTATTTACTGGTATTCTGTGCCCATTTAGTTATGTGCCCCTCTTTCCATTTTTTTTATATTTGATCCACGGTGACACAGTGGTTAGAATGCAGTACTGCAGGCTACTTCAGCTGACTGCCAGCTCCCAGCAGTTTGGCAGTTCAGGTCTCACTGGTTCAAGGTTGACTCAGCCTTCCATCCTTCCAAGGTTGGTAAAATGAGAAGCCAGATCGTTGGGGGCAACAGGCTGACTCTGTAAACTGTTTAGAGAGGGCTGGAAAGCATTGTGAAGCGGTATATAAGTGCTGTTGCTATTGCTATCTTTTTGTCCCTTAATTTATTAGAGAGCTCTTTGTGCAACCATGCTGGTCTTTTGTTTTTCTTTCTCTGTGGTATTATTTTTCCTTGGACCCTCATTATCTCATTTGTGAGGGTCTCCCAAGCATCTTGAACTGTTTTTCCTTTTAGGACTTCCCTCCATGGAATCTTCCTAAATCTCTCTCTTAGCTTGTTGAAGTTGGCTCTCGTAATGTCTAAAACACTTGTCTGACTTGGTTCAGTTACTTGCGGTTGCATTATTGGTCCATGGCTGGACAGCTTTTCCCATTGGAACTGCTCTTCTGAGCTTCATTTAGTGACATCTAGATTGTTATGAGTGTGAAGGAAAGTGGGAATCAGAGGTTGGTAGAGCAGCACAGTATGTTCTAGTGACTGTTGGAAGATCAATTTTGAGGGGGAAGAAATTTGCAATGTTCTGACTCTAACACAATCCAGGGGAAAATTATTCTGCTGACATGAATCAGTGGGCGAGGACAAAATGACAAGAGTAGAGAAGAAACTAGGCCCAGAGACCCAACATTGGATGAGAAGGGAATTTGCAAATCGTTTGAAAGCATCAGTCCATTCGTGTATTTCTGTGTGTACACACAGACACACACGCCAAAGGAATGAAGAGTAGCCCAAAAGCACAATTGAAAGGTACAAGGGCATAAAATTACAGGAAGGAAATGTATGTGAATACAGATTAATCTCCCAAAGATTGACCATAAGTGGATCTAAGAAAACTGGACACTCTTTGGAACAGTAACAGGTTGAGGTCTGTTAATGGGAGGTATAAGATGGATGAGAAAAAAAGAAGATAACTGTTTTGGCACTGAGGGAAAAAGCCGCCAAGCAGTCTCCTGCAGAGTTAGTGGGAATAAAAATGAAAGCATTGAATTATTTGGGATAAAACTGGAAGGAGGAAATGCAAGGAGTATTCCCAAAGGACGACAGGGAGCAAGATCTCAAGTGCGGGACAGCTGTGTGTTAACAAACTACTTGTCATGGCCAACTCTCTACACAAACCCCACTTGCAACCAGACATCCACAATGGGAGGGGGAGGGAAGGCATGGGAATCCAAGGGGGGTATCAGGGAGGGTAAAGGAATGCAAGTTTCCCGGCTTGAAGTTTAAGACAAATCCTGCACCCCAAGGCCATCAGCTGGGAAAGTCCAAGGCAGAGAGACGGTTCCCAAAACAACGCGAATGTGACTGATTGGCTAAACAAATGGACAATGGGAGGGAAAGAGGGGGAAAAGGGACTGTTTCTTATGCTGTTGGCACACGGAATTTTTAGAATTGGTTTTTCCACCGCTGTACCCACATGGAATTTTCAGTAAAGTTATGCTCTTGGTAAATAGATGTTCCAGGAGTCTCTTTTGCTGTCTCAGGACTGGTTGACACTACTGAAATTTTGTTCCAAACGGTTTGTGTCTGCAGCCAGGAACTAACATCGGGTAGAGTTTTGTGCTTGTCAAGAAAAAGGCAGACGGGGTATTTATTTCCTCTTCTGCAAGTCATTGAGGAAAGGATGAATGTAGGAAAGTTTGACCAATCAACATTTTGAAGTTGTTGGGTGGAGTTGAAAACTGGTTGCTGAATGCAATAAAATCCTGGTACAATATGATGGAGTTTCATCGCATTTGTGTCAGAAGCCTCCAGGCCTTTATAGGTTGAAAAGATTAACCAGTGACATCACCATTGCCCAGGGGGGGACAGCCAGTTGGGGGCTCCCTTCATGTCCCTGGCAGGAGCTGGAGCAAAGGACAAGAGCTCATCCTGCCCCACTGCAGCATTTGGGTCTCAAACGCAGGCTTGCCAATCTCCAACTCGGCATCCTAACCAGATGGGCCACCATGCTCCTATGAAGTTACATGGATGAAAATGAATGCTTACTTAGCAAATGCAACACTGAGCAGGGAATAAGACAAGGATGTGCATTTGTGGCTAAACACACAACAAATGCTTTACATTACAGTAAAAGTGCATGTTTTTATATAGACTGCATGTGGCTTCCCAGCTGCAGCAGAAGAGAGAGCACAACGCAAGAAATAGTCAAACGTGAATGTCTTAAGGACTAAGGCATTTGTGTTGAACAGGAGAAAAAGACAGTTGCAAGTTATATGTAAGGGGCAAAACACCACAGCAGGCTGATGCAACACGCAAGCCTTGGTAAAATCTTTACTTAAAGATGGAAAAAAATGGATTGAGAAATTTTCTAGATGTGCAAATGTGGACATAATGGAATATATAATTCCATAATATATCTTATGGAAGTGAAGGCTGGATGAGTCAAGAGAAAGCCAGAAGGTGAACAGGTCGTTTCATTGGGCAGTGGAAAAAGAAGAGGGTGAAGGAACATGGGGGCTGGATGAAAGGGGGCTGAACACAAAGAAAGGGGGGGCTGGTGGAAACCCAGAACAGCTGCTTCCAGAGGAAAGATGCCAATCTTTATCCCCAGCCGGGAACTGGCAGCCGCCTGCTAAAAGCAGTGCTGGGATCAAGTCCTATTTTAGGGTTTCCCAACCTTGACAACTTTAAGACTTGTCGACTTCAATTCCCAGAATTCCCTGACCAGCCATGAAGTCCACAAGTCTTAAAGTTACCAAGGTTGGGACACCCTGTCCTATTTGCAAGAAGCTTCACTGTTGCAGCTGCACAGCTGTTCCATTGCAATCAATGCTCAGCCTTCCGCGTGACCTATTTGTTCTTGTCAATCCCACCGCCACATTCATGAAACGACATCTGTCAGATCGGGATGCAACTCAAAGGCCCTCAGGGGCCTTCTTGGGATCCTCTCATTCCACCAGCGATTTCCAATCCAATAAGCGGACATAAAAGTGTTCCAAAATTGGGGAAATATTGACCTCTGTGACAAATAACAATGCACATTATCTAATCTGGCATAGCCTAAGGCAAGATTAATAGAGTGGTAATCCAATTGCCGATGAATGAGTGATGACCTTGTGCTTTAATAGCACATCTGTTGTGACTATTTCCATGCAGAAATAATAAGGGCGATCAAAGCAGAGGTCCTCTACCCCATCCTGCCCTTGAAGCTGAGATGCTGGAAAGAAGCAAACAATAAGTAAGCGAGGCACTTTCCCAGGTGGCTTAATTGCCCATGGAGTGCCTCTGTTGCTGCTTCTTCTTCTTCTGTGTCTAGATCAAACCTTAAACTAGCAGAATGAAGCCACCTGCTTGGCTTAGTCGTTGGCCAAAAATAAATCCTTATCAGTACATGTTTCTGGTAGTAGTTGACATACCAGCAGATGGGCCGGGCTCCAAATTCACCCAGCATGTTGTTATGCGCTAAGAACCTCCACTTGAGCATATTGGTTTCACATTTAGGAACTCCAACTCTCAACCTATTCAGGGTCCTCCAAGTAGTATAAGGGATGCCAAATCTTTCAGCCATATCCTTTCATATTATTGCTTGCTTGCTTGATGTCTCCTTCCTCCATCTTTTAATCTGGTTTTGTTCTTATGTACCCTCAAGAATATTTGTTCTTATCACAAAGTTATTCCTAGATCTGAGTCGGTGGGCTTGGTGCACATGTCTGTTCAGAGGATGTTGGGGATCAGTCCCTTGCTTAGTTCTCTTGGCATCTGCTGCCACTTCTCTCCTGAGGTTATGGGGGGCAATGCCAGAGAGAGGATGTATTTTCTCAATGGGCTGCTGCTACCGTATGCAGAGTTAGTAACACAGGTCTAAAGGAAATCAGTCAGTCAGCCGAATTAGCCTGCAATGCTGCATTCTAACCACTGTGCCACCATGGGTCTTATCATTTTAGGATGATTGGTGTTGGCTTCTAAAAAAATTAATTGATTAAGGGCTTAGCTGGACTTGATTTAAGACTTTGAAGTTAATTGAAAGAATCCTTTCCATGGAAAATGCTTATTTATATATGGAAACAACTGATGACTTTGAAGGTTGGACACTAGAGGGCACTAGAAGGAAATAAATGCATCAATTAATGCATCAAAAAGAGTGATTGTACCATGAATGGGCTCTGGGAATTATAAAGTTATTACTACACTAAGACAATTTAGGTGTTATTGAAAAGAAGCCCCACTGAATAAAATGGAAACCGGTTTGAATGTGATAGCCTATAGGAAATAGATGGAAATAATGGATTTACAAATGAAAGTGGATGACTTAGTACTTTAAAAAGACATGCAGATATTAAGAGTGATGTGGATAATTTCTCTACATTGGATTTACAGGAGGGACTTGTTACATCAATCAAATTTTTTTGAGAAGAGACAGCAAAAGTATTAAGTGACATCGGTAACTTTTTTTCTATTGGAAATTATACAAGGAACTTGATAAAGACTCCAAGGATTCAGAGAGAAGAGACAAAGAATGCAGGATAAAGATGTTAGAGGTTTCAGAGATCTAAACATTGCTGAAGAAAACTATAAAATCAGTTTATTTGATCAATATTAAAATAAAAGGGTTGCAATTTCTGGAAATGTTTAACAGTTTGTTGATTGGGACTGGATGCTTTAAATATTTTATTTGAAGAGGAATTGTGGGGAGTACATTTAAATAGAAAGGAAGGTATAAATATAAAAAGGAAGAATTCCAATTGGGTTTAATAGATATAGTTTGTACTTTATATTATTTCTTATAACTCTTAATGGATTTTTACTGATTAATATGGTGAGCTAAAGTTTTAGAGATTGGTTAAATAGAACGGAGTGAGGAATGGGATGAAATGTTGCTTGGTTTTACTTTCAGAGATAGTGATAAGTTGTTAAGATTGATTATACTTGCTGGTGAGGAAGGGAAAGTTTTTCCCATTTAACGAATTTTCTTTTATGTATTTTAAATTCTCTAGATTAGAGATGTCAAACTTGATTTCATTGAGGGTTGTGTCAGGGTTTATTTATTTTATTTATTTAATTTAATTTATATACTGCCCTTCTCCAACAGGACTCAGGGCGGTGAACAGCCCAGATAAAACATAACATATAAAATTTAAAAGCAGTTTAAAAGACATTAAATAATTTTGGCCCTCAATTTAAAACAACCCAGTTTATGTTTATGTTTTATTTGATTTGTATACCGCCCTACTCCCGAAGGACTCAGGGCGGTGAACAGCCAAACAATAAAATAACATAGATACAAAAAATTTAAAAACCAGATAAAATCAAATTAAATCATTTTGGCCCAGACAAATTAAAACACCCCAATAATTTAAAAACAGATTAAAATTTACATATTTAAAAAGGGAAGAGATTAGGCCAAGCCCGCCTGATGGAATAAAAAGGTCTTCACAGCGCGGCGGAAGGTGCGCAGATCCGGGATCCTCCGTATCTCTGGGGGGAGCCCATTCCAGATGGTAGGTGCCCCCACAGAGAAGGCTCCCCCCCTAGGGGCCGCCAGTCGACACTGTTTGGCTGACGGCACCCGGAGGAGTCCCTCTCTATGAGAGCGTACTGGCCGGTGGGAGGCTATTGGTGGTAGTAGGCAGTCCCGTAGATAACCAGGTCCTAAGCCATGGAGCGCTTTAAAGGTGGTAACCAAAACCTTGAAGCGCACCCGGAAGACCACCGGGAGCCAGTGCAGCTCGCGCAGGAGAGGTGTCACATGGGAGCGCCATGACGCTCCCATTACCAGCCGCGCGGCCGCACTCTGCGCCAGTTGGAGCCTCCGGGTGCTCCTCAAGGGGAGCCCCATGTAGAGAGCATTACAATAGTCCAGGCGGGAGGTGACGAGGGCATGAGTGACCGTGCGTAACGAGTCCCGATCCAGAAAGGGACGCAACTGGCGAATCAGGCGAACCTGATGAAAAATCCTCCCGGTCACGGCCGTCAAGTGCTCTTCTAAAGACAGCCGTGAATAGACCAATTCCAAATGCTTATGGCGGAACAAGTTGCAACAAGTTTACAATACGCGAAGCATAATACATTTTGCAATGCTAATAAACCGGGCAGATGGTTGGCTTACACATTGAGGAAAAAACAAAGTATACGGACTATTGATAGTATTGATATTGGAGGGAAAGAAATCTTTCAACAAAAACTAATTAAAGAAGCTTTTGTGGATTATTATACTAAACTATATGCTAAAGATGAGGTGCAGAATGGACTTATAGAAAAATATTTAAAGGATAAGAGAGTTACAAAAATTACTGATCAACAAAAGGAAAGAATGAATTATCCTATAACAGAGGAGGAGATAACAGCAGCAATTAAACAGCTAAAAACAGCCAAAGCTCCTGGCACGGATGGTTTGACTGCAGTGTATTACAAAACTTTACAAGCTGAAATGGTGGGACAACTTAGAGATTTATTTTGTAATATTCAACAAGGGGGTAAAATACCCCCATCCTGGACAACTGCTTATATATCTTTGATACCAAAAGAACAAGTTGGTCCTAAAAAACCAGAGAACTATAGACCAATATCTCTTTTGAACACAGACTATAAAATTTACGCGAAGGTATTAGCCAACAGGTTGATGCCAGTAATTCAAAAGGTGATTCATGAGGACCAAGCGGGATTTATTGAGGGTAGATACATGAAGGACAATGTAAGGCAAGTAATAGACTTATTGGAATATCTTGATAAGAATAAACAGATTTCTGCAGTGCTGGTCTTTTTGGATGCGGAGAAGGCCTTTGATAGAGTGGATTGGAATTTTCTACTAAAGACTTTAAAAAAGATGGGCTTTGGGGACCAGTTTACACAGGCAATTTCAGCAATTTATCAAGAGCAAAAAGCACAGATTATTATTAATGGAAGTTTGACGACAGAGTTTAAAATTGAAAAAGGAACAAGACAGGGATGTCCGTTGTCCCCACTTTTATTTATTTTAACATTGGAAGTCTTGCTAAATACAATACGGGACTCAAAAATTTTGAAAGGCATAATGATAAGGCAAGAGGATTATAGAGTAAAGGCATTTGCAGATGATCTGGTGGTTACCCTATCACAACCAATGGAATCAATAATCTTGATGAACGACATTATACAAGACTATGGTAGAGTTTCAGGTTTCAGAGTGAACTCAAAAAAGACTAAAATGATAGTCAAAAATATGACACAAGATCGTAAACATGAGTTTGAAAGGAGGGCAGGTTTTGAAATTGTACCTAAGGTAAAATATCTTGGAGTTCAGGTTGCAGAATCAAACATGAAATTGTTTCAAAATAACTATGAGGTGTTGTGGCGAGAGGTTCAGAAAGACATGGGGACTTGGAAAAAGCTGCAACTGTCTTTACTTGGAAGAATAGCAGCAGTTAAGATGAACATTTTGCCAAGATTTCTGTTTTTGTTTCAAATGATTCCGGTGCTTAAAAGTGATAAACAACTGAAAGTTTGGCAAACTGGACTTAATAAGTTTGTCTGGAACGAGAAAAAGCCGAGAGTGAAATTGAAAATTATGCAAGATGTTCCAGAAAGAGGAGGCCTTAAACTTCCAAACCTACAGTTATACTATGATGCAGCAGCTTTAACTTTAACAAGTGATTGGTTTGGAAGTAAAAAGGCTGGAATATTGAATGCAGAAAGTTTTGATCTTGAATTTGGATGGCATGCTTACCTACTTTATGATGACAAAGTTGATAAAGTATTTAAAAGTCATATACTTAGAGACTCTTTGATGAGAGTTTGGAAGAAGCACCGACTCAAATGGGATTATAAAATACCGCTATGGCTGGATCTTGGTCATACCTTGTGGAATACAAATATAATGTCACTCGGGGGGTTTTTATACAAAGAGGTTCTTTTTACAGATGCGGGCAGATGGCAGTTGAAGACATTGCAGACACTGTTGGACGAAGGGATTAATTTAACCTGGTTACAATATAATCAATTACAATTGAGATGGAAAGAGGACCAAAAAACTGGTATTATGTTGCATGAGGAAGAATTGGTTAGACATATAAGAGAGAAAGGTCCAATGCATATTAAAAGGCTTTACAATGTTTTGCTAGAAAGGGATTCAGAAACGGAATTAGTTAAAGATTGTATGATTAAGTGGGCACAAAATTTTGAAGAACCAGTGATGTTGGAAACATGGGAAAAAATTTGGGTTCAGAATGTTAAATTTACACAGTCGCAGAATTTGAGGGAAAATTTTTATAAAATGTTTTATAGATGGCATCTAGATCCTAAAAAGCTGTCATGTATGTACCCTAATGTTCAGCCAAAATGTTGGAGATGTGAATGTTTGGATGCTACGTATTATCATGTTTGGTGGACCTGTAGGAAAGTTAAGGCTTTTTGGATAAAAATATGGTGGGTCATGCAGAATGTTTTGAAGAAAAAAATTCAATTTTCTCCACAATTGTTTTTATTGGGCATAGTTAAGGGTTTTACACGGGATGAAACAAAATTAATATTGTATATGATAACAGCAGCAAGATTGTTGATAGGTAAATATTGGAAGAATGAAGCTTTGCCTACTATCGAGGAATGGACTTCGAAGATGGCTAGTTTTGCAGAGATGGCGAAGATTTCAGCATATTTAAAAGATTGTTCACAAGAGATTTATGAATGGGAATGGAAAAGGTGGATAGAATATGTTCAGAACAAATACCAAATTAGAAAGTATCAAATAGCTTTTATTTGAAAACAATGTATTAGAAATATTTTAATATAAAGAGACAAAGAGGGAAAATTATGTAGGGGGAGGGATGGGTTCAGGTATATATATCAGTGTTATTAGTTATGAGTACATAATAGGGAAGTCTGGGGGGGGAGGGTTAGGGAGGGTTAGGGAGGACGGGAAGTTTGGGGAGGGAGGTGGGGGGGTGAAAAAAAGGGGTGAAAATGTAATTGTAAAACTTTTGCAATAAAAAAAAAAAAAATAAATAAAGACAGCCGTGAATCCAGGAGGACGCCCAAGTTGCGAGCCCTCTCCGTGGGGGCCAATGATTCGCCCCCAATAGTCAGTGATGGCATCAACTGACTATATCGGGACGTCGGAAACCACAGCCACTCGGTCTTGGATGGGTTGAGCCTGAGCCTGTTCCTCCCCATCCAGATCCGTACGGCCTCCAGGCACCGGGACATCACTTCAAGGGCATCGTTGGGGTGATCCGGGGTGGAGATGTACAGCTGGGTGTCGTCAGCGTACTGATGGTACTCCACCCCGAAACCACGGATGAACTCGCCCAGCGGCTTCACATAAATGTTGAACAGGAGAGGCGAGAGGACCGACCCTTGCGGCACCCCACATATGAGGGGCCTCGGGTTTGACCTCTGTCCCCCTGTCAACACAGACTGCGACCGGTCAGAGAGAAAGGAGGAGAACCACCGCAACACAGTGCCTCCCACCCCTAACTCTTCCAACCGGTGCAGCACGATACCATGGTCGATGGTATCAAAAGCCGCTAAGAGATCTAACAGGACCAGGACAGAGGAGCACCCCCTGTCCCGAGCCCTCCAGAGATCATCAACCAACGTGACCAATGCCGTTTCCGTGCTGTACCCGGGCCTGAAGCCCGACTGGAACGGATCCAGATATGTCGTTTCATCTAGGTGCTGGGGGAGCTGTTGCGCAACCACACTCTCAACAACCTTTGCCACAAAACGAAGGTTGGAGACCGGACGATAATTTACCAACATTGCCGGGTCCAGGGAAGGCTTCTTGAGGAGAGGCCTCACCACCGCCTCTTTCAAGGCGGCAGGAAAGACACCCTCACCCAACGAAGCATTTATAATCCCCTGGAACCAGCCTCGTGTCACCTCCCGAGAAGCCAGCACTAACCAGGAGGGACACGGGTCCAATAAACAAGTGGTCGCGTTCAGTCTACCCAGAATCCTGTCCACGTCCTGAGGGGTCACAGGATCAAACTCATCCCAGATAACATTCTCAAGACCTGCCCCCGTCCCTCCCCCTGAGACTACCCAGTCGGAGTCCAGATCTTCCCGAATCTGAGTGATTTTGTCATACAGATACTGAACAAACCAGTTAAAACCAATTAGAAATTAAAACCGAAAGGATGGGATCAAGCCAGCCCGGCTAGATGAAATAGATGTGTTTTCAGGGCCCGACGAAAAATCCGGAGGTCTGGTATCGTGCGTATCTCTGGGAGTAGGTCGTTTCAGAGGGCAGGTGCCGCCACAGAGAAGGCTCTCCCCTTGGGGGTCTCCAGCTGACATTGTCTGGCCAACGGCACCCTGAGGAGGCCCTCTCTGTTCGAGCGAAGTAGCCGGTGGGAGGCTATTGGCGGCAGAAGGCGGTCTCATAGATACCCCGGCCCTAACCCATGGAGCGCTTTAAAAGTGGTCACCAACACCTTGAAGCGCACCCGGAAAACCACCGGAAGCCAGTGCAGCTCGCGCAGGAGAGGTGTCACATGGGAGCGCCCCATCGCTCCCATAATCCCCCGCGCGGCTGCATTCTGGACCAACTGGAGTCTCCGGGTGCACCCCAAGGGGAGCCCCATGTAGAGAGCATTGCAGTAGTCCAGGCGGGAAGTGACGAGTGCCTGAGTGACTGTACGTAGGGAGTCCCGATCCAGAAAGGGACGCAACTGGCGTATCAGGCGAACCTGAGAAAAGCCCCCCCGGCCACGGCCGTCATATGCTCTTCTAAAGACAGCCGTGCATCCAGGAGGACGCCCAAGTTGCGAGCCCTTTCTGTGGGGGCCAATAATTCACCCCCAATAACCAGCGATGGCACCAACTGGCTGTATCGGGACGCCAGATACTATGGTCGATGGTATCAAAAGCCGCTGAGAGCCGTTGTGTTTGACCTCTTAGGGCCGTGAGTGTGTGGCTGGGTGGGCATAGCCAGGGTGGGCGTGGCCATCCTGGAGGCCGAAAACAGGCTGCAGAGCGGTGCATGCAAACCCCCCGTGTCCTGTTTTGGCTAGCAGAGGCCCCGTGGGCCGGTCCTTTGATATTTCCAGGCCGTGGGCCAGATTTAAGCACTCTGTGTGTCCCATGGACCTTAAGTTTGACACCCCTGCTCTAGATAGTGTTAGCTTTATCTGTATAATATTCAATACATTATTAAAATGGTAAGCAAACCCTGGTACTTCCCCATGGAAGGAAGGAAGGCATTCTACTGAGAGATGGACAATAAAATGTGGAAGAAAACTCACTCCTAGAAGCAAGAAACCACCCTTAGAAATTCCAAGAAAAAAAACTCTTGTATTCCATACACACTTGTTGCAATATAAAAGAAAGGAAAATCCTGTGCACTACGTTAGTCTATTTTAATACCAAGAGGTTAAAAAAAAAAAAAAGCATGTGTGTGTGCGTGTGGTTTTACAATCATGGAAATTGTCACAGGAAATTAGTGCTTCTACAGGCACAATCTTGGCTCGGAGCTTGAAGGCAGGATCTTCCCCG